>NC_060886.1:7953513-8253513 GCF_014805685.1 Silurus meridionalis
TGCTAACATGGTTCGAATAAGCCATTGAATTTCACTACACGGCATTCAGTTGTGTATGTGACCAATACAATTTAAATTTCAACATAAATCAAGTACTATAGAGCTTAATGGTTTCTATGTATGTATGTGTGTGGGCAATTTTTTTTACCTGAGCAGCCGGTTGTTCTCCTCCTCTACGTATGAGTGCAGTTCCACTGCTGAATCGTTGTGCTGGATGAAACTCAGAAGTTCAGCCGAATCCAGCTGGGAGTCACCGTTATCGTAATTCTGCAACATAACACGAGTGCACACACATCTCAGCGTTCATATTTCCCAGGTTCAAACCTTTGTTTTATTCAATTAAATTTTTCGAAGAATTTCTAAACTCATTTATTAATATATAATGTGTAATGTAAAAAGGTTTGACGGCACACAGGTCGGTAAGTACCTCGTTTTTTAAGTCACGGTTCAGTTTAATTTCGATACAGTTAGGGGGAAGAAATGCAAAAGATTAAATTGCTTGTCATTTTTTTAATGCAGTTTATTATTATTAATATTTGTGATCAACATTTGAACAGTTGGCATTTTAAAACAATTTTAAATAAAACGCCTGCTTGGTTAAATTAATTGCAATAGACTTTTTATTATATTGATTAAATTAAGTAATCAATTAAATTGGCACAAAAAATTTATTAAATAAATTGAAAATGTTAAATTAAATAGTTTACATTTGTTAGACCCCATTTGGGTAATACAGATGTGGTGTGTGTGTGTGTGTGTGTGTGTGTGTGTGTGTGTGTGTGAGAGAGAGAGAGAGAGAGAGAGAGAGAGAGTGCGTGTTTGTTTTACATTTAATAAATCATTTTCTAAATATATGATTAACTATTCTACTTATTTTACTATACTTTAACAAACGTCTTCATTCTTTCTATCCTTCATTCATTCACTCACTCCCTCAAAAAATGCAAAGTGCGAGGTGGAGATTGAACAAACTTGCAGTCTGCCACTTTACACGTTCCTGAGGAAACTCAGATTTCAACTTTGCTCAGCACGTAAAAAGGATTGCATTCGGTACACAAGTTTACCGTACTGAACGCTTTAAAATTTTCGGTACAAATACATGTACCGCTACAAATAATAATATATAATGTATTTATAATCTATTTAAAATATGGTGAATATATTAAAAAAAGTAACACATTTTGTTTGCAATATTAAAGTGCATATAGCAATTTTAGATTCACAGAATTTTATACAGAAAACAACCTTTTATTAGTATTAGATTTAGGAATAAAAACTAGGTCCTTTCACTCTTTTTTTTTTTTTTTTCTTTAGGTAAGTCCTGAGCAGAGTATATCTTTAAACCTCTTAAAACCTAAAATGTCAGTGGTAGCTCAGTGATTAAACTATCAGCATTCTCTTCAACAGGTTGTGAGGTTAAATCCAATTGCCACCAAGCTGGTATAGATGTACCCTTGGGCAAAGTCCTTTACCCAACTGCTCATTTGTATAATTGAAATAACTGTCAAATGCAGTAAATGTATTTTTGATTACAGCATATGTCGGGAAATCCATAAGCTTTTACTTTATAATTACTTAATCATGAACTGGCCAGGTATTTAGGTTATTCATTTTTTATACATAATTAGATTTCCATCAGTTTGCTGCTGATCGACATCAGCCAGGCCTTTTCCTGAGCTGCTGTAAGTGTGTCGCTGAGAGAATTCCCTATAGTAACATATACTACAGATTAATGCTGATTGGTTGATTACAGTAAACTTTGGGTAAAAAAAAAGTTACTACATCACTGTGATTAACTATTTGGATTTTGTACTGAAAATATGAAAGAAAACATAACTTTATTTGAAATAAATGTAATTATATTCCTTAATAAATTAAAATATTTGAATTCATGGCAGATTGATAGAGTGTAAATGCAATAAAACATTCCTGGGCCTTCTGTTACAGGAAAATAAATCAACTTTGCAGTGGGAAAAGTAACTATGCTTTGCACCAGTCTGCACCGCACCAGCCTCAATTTGATTCTTTTCCTATTACAGCATGCTGTCACATTTTACTCTTTAGTGTACTCACCCATGTGACACATCTTCAATTCAATTAGAGTTTTTTAATCAGCTTTACAGAAATCTGGATGTAGACTAAAATCTTTACTGAACAAGCCAGAGAGTGAGAGTGGTGAGGAAAATCTCCCTGAGCTGACATGATGAAAAAACCTTGACACAAACAACACACAAGAGAGAGCCATTCTCCATAGAGGTAGCATGGGATTGCGAGATTTTGATTTATATCTTTATGTTTTAAAACATGTATGACATAAATAGGGTCATCGTGGTCATTAATCATTCACAAGTGTTACAGCATAATGAGATTTGATTATAGCACCCAAAACTGATAAGCTATATTAACTGGAATATATAGCACATTGCATAAAGCAACTCAGGATAGTGTTAAAGTAACAGTTGAACCTGAGATTAAAGGCCATAGAAAGCCTGATATAGTCTTAGAACTTGTAACTTCACTGCATTCCTCTTAAAACCCTGCATCAAAGCATGTTGTAGAAAGGTCAAGTTCAGTTATACTATATGGACAAAAGTTTGTGGGCACCTGACCATAAGATTCATACAGTATGCGCTTTCTAACATCCCTTTCCAACAACAATATGAGAATTTGGCACAGGTCTCATTTAGAGCAACCTACAATCATCTCACTTACACAACTGAGCAGTTAAAGGTTAAGGGCCTTGCAGTGGCAGCATAGTAGTGCTGAGATCTAGGATCTAACTTCTTAACCACTATGCTACTACTTCTCCTAAATTGATTATTATTATTCTATCTAACGATGTATTTGTACTGAAGAAGAATTTGGCCTCCGTGCTATGACGTTAAACTTTGCAACTCAATAATTAACCTTATTAAGCGTATAATGATAAAGGCTCATATACATGGAAATTAAATATATTTGATATATAATCAATACATTGGCGTTTGTTAGTTGTTTCTTTGCTGTTTTTCTTTTAACTTTTAATAACATTTTAAATTAGAAAACTAAATTTCTATAAGTTCCAAATAGAAAACAATTTCAGTTTCAAAAACTGACAATAGTCAGCCAAAAATATCTGAAAATATGATAGTGTGATATCCTCATGCTGTGAATGCCATGCTTTTATCAAGTTATTAGATAGCTATGTGCTGTAGTGATGTGTTGTATAGTAGCCTAATCAATTCCGTCTGAATTAAGATAAAACATACTTTACAGTAGAGACAGGCCGGCCTATGAATGTGTCAAGAAATCTCCCAAAAGTCCATAATGTATCCAAGCAAAGGAAGGATGAATCCAAACAATTCTATTTAAAGGAAATTGAAGTCACTTTGAAAGCCTTAAACATCTTTAAACTCACCTTGAAGTACTTGAGCAGGATGTCAGTGAAGTTGGAGCCTTTGGTGAACCAGCCGTCTGGCACAACTTCAGTCTGCAGCCACTCAATCACACGTCTGCGCAGTTCGTTGCGGTCACCCACGTAGCAGACCACTGCACATACACACTCAATTCTTTAAAAGGTGCTATATACATAAATATTTGCTTACATAAAAGTTTGCCAAAAAAACACTGTATGGACAAAAGTATCGAGAAACCTGACTATTCCAGCCATATGTGGTTCTTCCCCAAACTGTTACCTCAACATTGAAGGCAGACAATTGTATTAAATGTCTTGGATGTGGTAGCATTGCATTTTAATTTCATTTCAACTACGAGACTTAAAGCTAAGTCCATGAAGATATGGTTTACATGGGTTGGAGTGGAAGACAATGCTGCTCGAGCCTGCTACTGAGCACTGACTTTAGCACTATTTAGGGTTAGGATGCATTTGGGATGAACACTGACTGACTAAAGGCCTCTTCACCCAACATCAATACCTGACTTTACTAATGCCGTTTTGGCTGAATGAGCACAAATCTCAACAAGCACACTCCAAAATCTAGTGGAACATCTTCACAGTAGAGTGTAGGTTATTATAACAGCAAATGGGGAATACATTTAAAATGGGGTAATCAGAAAACATGTACAATCTTATGGTCAGGTGTCCACAAACCTCTGTCCATAAAGTGTATATTTTTTTGACACCATAGCAGGTTATCATTAGGTGCCAGCCAACCAAATCGATTGTTACCCTTAGCAACATGTAGACGATTAAACTCCAAAATCTGCTCTTGTCCCAGATACTTTTATTGTCGCTGCATATTTATTATTAATTGTATTTATATTGTTATTCTTAGTTATATTATTTATATTATTTATTATTTATTGTTTATTATTTATTTGGGACTCCATTGAGAGGGCATAAGGAAGACGCCTAGAGAGAAACCAGACTCATCCAGGTGATATTGGATATTGTGATTATGGGTAATTACTTTTCTATCATTTTATCTCAATTATGTACAATAGTCAAATAAATGCGTTAAAAAGAACCTGAGGATGAGCATCGTTAGAGTTCCAGGAATACCTCCAGGAACAGCTTTTTTGTTTTGCTAAAATTCTGCTTAGAAAACATTGTGCATTATATAAATACCAAATTTTAGATCATGATATAGTTATGTGTACATGTTATGTATTAATAAATTTTTTTAATGTGCTACTCAGAATGTTAGACTTGCTAAATCATGCTCATGATTCGGTTTGTTTGTGATGAATTAATCACACACATAGTTTATTTTTAATAAGCTGAACAAAAGTAATCTGCTCTGGTTATTCTGAGTTCTCTTAGTTTGTGGACTTCAAATTCATAAAGTAATTTATAAAAGGACTGAGTTCTCTAAAACCATTAAAATGCCATTCCACAGTTTTGAGTCTTTGCGCATGATTCAGCATGATTCAGCAAACTCTCGCTTAGTGGTACAGGGCTTGATACTACACCTTGCTGAAGCTGACATGCAAGAAAATTTGGTTTAAGGTCTAGATCACACGTGACAGAGTTGTGTCGGTTTTCAACAAACCCCGGCATATATACGCACTTGTTTAAAAATCGTATAATTCTGTGATTACATCTGTAGAGCAATTAAATGTAACACCTCACTATATATGTTTAACTCTATTAAAACATTCATCTCTCACTACAATCTGAGTAAACTTTCTCCTTGTTCCTCAGTAAAAAGATTTTAACACTAAAAACAATGGAGTTGATGATATAAGACATGCGAAGTATGCTGACTAAGCAAATATGAACCTGCTCTACTTTATGAGCTTATTCTGCTGATCAGCAATAAGAGAACTGATATCAGACTCTGCACTCACCTGGACTGGCAGCAGGCTTCTCTGTCTTTCTTTCTGAAGCAGAAAAAAGAGAAACACCAGGGTTATCTTCTGCCCAGAGAATGATCAGGCTTACAATCAGGCTCTCGAGAATAAAAATTAAGTATTATTTGCATTAATATGCAATTTCTGTAATTAATTTTAAATACTACCTGAGACAGGTATAAAGACCACCTTTTTTTCTGTGCCACAGTCACATCAGGGATAAACAATTATAAGGAAGTAACTAATAAGCAAATAAACCTTACACATTCTTCTATATAACCTTATTATCTGTGTAAAGCTGCTTTGAGACAATGTTCATTGTAAAAAGCGCTATACAAATAAAAATGAATTGAATTGAAATAAAGCCACTGGAAACATTTTTGTACAATCTCTTATTTTTAAATAATGAGAGATTTTCCAGTAGTACCCTTAGACCAGGGGTGCACACACTTTTTCAGCATGCGAGCTACTATGATCACCCCACGACTTTTACACTAGTAGCCCTAGACTTTTCCAGAAGCACCCAAAGACTTTTCTATGAGCACCCCATGACATTAAGCTTAGCACCCCTAGACTTTTTTGGAGGCATGCCTTTTTCCCAGGGCATTTATGCCTCCAGCAATGTTAATTGTTCCCATAACTCTTTCAAACTGTACCACCAAAAAGACAAGTAGACGATCACTTTGTAAATCAGCCCCACGCAGAAAAAGAATTAACCTAGAAATTCTGCCCACAAACTGACCAGTCAATCAGAGATTTCCTTAATTCCAATGTATTAAAGAAAAGCAAAAGACCATAAATACCCTTTAAAACATTTTACACTTTAATTATCAGATCGTGGTTAAAAGAACACAGCCGACAGCCTGTAGTTGAACTGTATTACCTTGTACATTTTGAATAATTATAATAATAAAATATCTGTCTGGGATATGAGAGAATAGCCTGGCCAGGGTTCAACCATCAGGCAATGAGTTCATGCTAATCAGTCTAGCAGGTTCACACTGGTTTCAGCTGATTTATATCTGCCCAGCTCAGCCTACTGATACTGTGCTGATTGATCCAGATCAGCATTCCTCAACAAAGCTTACCCTTTGCATGTTTATTTCACTATTAGTATTGAGATAACATAACTTCTGTCATAAAATAATATTAAAACGTAATAAGGCATTAACATAAAAGCGGTAATCCCTATTAATAAATGATGGATCATCAAAGTAAATATCAAGCAAATGTCCATGACATCAAATAGACATGACCAGTTTTCAGGTAATAAAACTATTAGACTATTTATTACATCATCAGGACCAGTGGAGATTATGACTTGGAGTAATTTTATGCTAATTGTATTGGTCACATACATATGTGTATGAGAATACAATTTCTAAATAATATTCCACACCACACCTGCAAATAAAAATACAGTAATACATGCTTTGGGTCAGGGATTCCCAGGGAATGTTTATGAATTAATATCACATTAAATTTTACAAACATAATTAATAAATGCATGAATATTAGCTGTATTTTTATTTTATTTTTATTACGGACTGTTTGGAACACAGTACATTTTGCTCAACTGGATTCAAGCTCATGTTATTAACAGGCTACTAGAGCTTCTATTTCTAAACTTATATCTAGAGACTAACTGTATAAGTGCCTATTAGGGTGCCTTTATGGTACATAAAACATAAGATGCCCCTCTGGTGAATCAAATATAATAAAGTGCCCTCTAGCGTGCCCCTATGGAAAAAAACTGTAGATAGAGCGATAAAGCGCCCCCTAGGGTTCAGTGCCCCGTAGGCTTCCATATATACATCACTGTTTACAAACCTTTTTCTGTAAATATTACTTTTACATAACTGCTTATACAATTTTCAACTCCAGTCACAATAATACAAATGTGGGCTTATATTTGCAAACGACCGTTTTGCCATACAGAGTGTTGCATAAGTTTTCACCCCCTAAACTTTCACATTTTTTATTGTCAGATCTCCAAACATGGCCATCATTTTCCACAACACACTTAGACACATTCTCACTATTAATCACTCTGCTACTGACTGAGCACAACTGCACAACAAGTAAAACACAAACATGTATACAAGCCTATTAGGCACAAACACAAAGAAAAGTAAATGCTCATTTTTGATATTTTGCTGCTGGGACAGTTGTTGATCCTGCCCGTCCTTGTTTGCTGATTGCCTGAACTCTGCTTGTCATTGACTATCCATCTGCGACAGCATTAAACTACATAGTGTTGCAACTTGAATTCATTAATTGGGATTTAAGAAGAAATAACTTATCACAAGAACATTGTGTCAGTAGCAGATTAGCTCAGGGTTTTATTAACCATATTAGTTTCAGTCACACTTTTCTATTCCCTTTGCCCCATGGTCCTCTCCTATGCTTTGTTCTCTCACCTCTGCAGTGCCCATCATGTGCCACCTGGATCTTGAGTCCAGTAAGGCAGGCGTCTCTGTGAAGCTCGCAGTGGTTTCTGTACGTTTTGCCGTTACTGCCACACACCGAGCGCTTATGAGGTTTACATTGCTGAGAGAAAGACAGACAAAGAGAGAAACAGTCAGTTAGGCTTTTTATGACCTATTTGTACTTTTTTTCCCCAGGAGCACGCATACACTTTTCTAGTAGTATCCAGAGACTTTTTTTATAGAACCCCTAGAATTTTTCAGAATCTTCTAAAAGCATATAAGTCCTTTCCGAAAGCACCCCTAGACTTTTTCGTAAACACCCCTAGACTTTTTTGGATTCATCCCTTGTTTTCCTGAGAGCACTCCTACACTATCTGGCTATAAAGAGCTATGTTTAACCCCCTCTGGGTCTCTAAGGTTAAGGAACAATAAATGAAACACAGCTGATAACATGGAATTGTACTGAATTTAGATGTAAAAAAAAAAAATAATAAAGCTTTTTGCATCAATAACATTTTGTTCTTAAAAGTAAAAAAACCCTAGTTGTTATATAATCTTTAATTGACAGACAGAGCAGAAAATACTAACAAGCACTAACCAGACACTAAACGCTGAAGGGTTAAACCAGTGATCTGGAATCATTTAATCAAATATAAAGCGCACATACTGTATAATATCAGTGTTTCTTTTTTTTTTTTTTTTTAATACGTGAGTGAGTTTAGCCCTGAGCACAGTTTGGGAACATCCAAGTAATTTATTAAAAAACATTTGGCATTTTTTCCAATTTTCTATTTATGGTTATATGCTCTATATTTCAGTTTATTAGACTTAATGTCAAATCCCATTCTGTCCATCATTTAAAAATATATATACTTTCTGCTCCTTACCTCAATGCACAAGCAAGTGGGTTCGCCTTTCTCTGTTACTGCACACTCTCTGCCTGCACCGCAGAATACATTAGCACACACCTTCGACTTGCTCTGGGGTTCCTGCAGAGAAACACACACACACACACACACACACACACACACACACACACACACACACACACACACACATTACTAATACAGATATTTAACATACTAATACACAGGTTGTGTGCACTCTGTGGAACAATATATTTTGCCAGTAAGGTCCTTTTGGTCACTACAGGTCTTATTACCAAACTGTGGTTTTGCATAAGTATTTACCCCCCTACATGATACCAAAAAACTCTGTTACTGACTACGATTTTGCTGTTCCATACAAATTTGCCTGTCTTTGAACTCGAAAAGTTTCACCTGCACTTGCATCCTTCTGTAACCACATTACATGACATAGTAATGCAACTTGAATTGACTATCATTATAAAAAGAAATACTTTTCATTAGAACATTTTGTCAGTAGCAGAATTTACAGCCTAGAGATTATTTCACATTATTTTCACCAAGACAACGTAAGCTGCAAATAGTTTTTGCAATGTGCGCCATTGCACAAACTAAACACTAGATGGAGTGATTGCGTTATAAAAATAAAGGAATTATTTTGAGCTCCAATGAAAGCTGCTCATCTCAGGACTTCAGGTGTTTGTCCAAACTTGCTCCACAACTCTGGATCTGGATAATTAGCTTCCCTTGGAGAGCTTGTTAGACAAACCAAAGCTTCAAGTGTGTTCGTTAAACCAGGCCTTTAGGAGATGACCTCATGAGTTTCCTTCATAACATGGGACTGTCAATAACAGCGATTTAATCTAACACTCAGATTCGCCCAAGTGCCTGTGTGCTGTGGTAATTTCAGAAGGTGATAATTTTTTAATCATTACACTTATTCTGGTTTACACTTTTGTAGTGATGGCAATCAGGAAATACCTTACAATGGGTCATATTACATATCTTACATGTATACAAACACTCTCGCTCTGTCTCTCTCTTTTTTCTGCCTATTTTTGCTCAGATGAGCTACACGATTCCTACCTCACCTCTGGTTTGCTCATTAGAAATAACTGTTTAGCCATAAATGTAGGAATCTATAAGGTATATCAAACTCTATACATTTCTATATATACACTTACAAAAAAATGCATTAATTATACTCAATAATCCAAATTATTTTCGTTATTAAGACACAAATATAAAAAAGGTAATATTTTATGGTTGTTTCCATTTTACACAAAACGTGCTGGAAGAAACTGTTCAGTGTATTCTCATTTTCTAGCTGAAAGTATTTGAAAGTACTACCTGACTGATATGATGGTTTGATATTACAGTTGAAAAGCCAGACATTTTAAACACACACACACACACACACACACACACACACACACACACACACACACACACACACACACAGACACACACATGCACACACACACACACACACACACACACGCCGCACACACACACGGTCTCAGGAGAGAGGATAAATATCACTCTCTATAAATGGCAGAACTCTCTCTGCTTCCCACAAACTCCCATCAGGCCACCTGCCTCTTGTTACCCTGACAACAGGATGTTCTCCTTGAAAAGAAGGGCACGTGGGGTATAAAGCTCTTCCCTCCTGCTTTGTAACAAATGGTACTTCTCTTGGGGGGAAATTGTGCTCGACTCACACACAGCATGGACGAGCCTTCAATTGGAGCACAGCAACCAGTGAAGCAAAAGTCAGACTTATCAAAAAACACCAACGAATGTCAAAACCAGAAAAGTGCCACCACAGCAAAAACTAAAAAAATGAGTTACTTTATTTATTTTTCCAAAAAGGAAATATCACATGCCCACAAACACACACACACTCACACAACATCCTCGTTACTGCTTCTGTATCCCACAGTAATGTCATTTAAAGCTTTCCTTCTGTATATGATGTATAGAGATTCTTTTTATATTAGTAATAAAGCAGAACAATGTTTTATTACATGCTCCTTTTATTAGTTTATCGTTACTATAACAACAGTTTCGTTAAAAGGGAAAAGCTTCGCAAGAAATGTAATGTAAATGATTTAAATCTTTTTTTTGTACTTATCTTTATTGAGTTATTTTGATGAAATCTACTTGGCATTTATGGATGGTTTCTGCCATTACATGCAGGGGTGCAACTGCACGTTTACAGAGGGTTATGAAAGATCATGGCTGCACACTGTTAGGAAATGAGAATATAATATACAATACCTCACAAAACTGAGTACACACCTCACATTTCAGCAACCATTTTATTATATGTTCTATTATTCTATAGAAATGTAAATTGAATATATTTTAGAGTAGTCGATGTGCAGCCTGTATAGCAGTACAGATTTACTGTCCTCTAAAAAATAACTCAACATACAGACAAAATAGTTGCCAACAAAAGTAAGTACACCCTAAATTAACAAGTCAAAACAAGTGTTTTGTGTAAGCACAATTGTTTGTTTATAGTTATGAAGACAATAATGGCTGTATGTTGAATTATTTTCAGAGAACAGTAAATCTGTACTGCTATACAAGCTGCACACTGACTACTCTCATATATATACAAGTTTTATTTCTATAGTATTGTATATACTAAAACGGTTGCTGAAATATGAGCGGCGTATTCACTTTTGTGAGAAACGGTACATACTGGCATCATGAAAAAGCCTCTTTTGTGCCGTACTTGTGCCCTGGTACCATGAGAGCTGAGCTGTGGCTTATTAGTGGAGCTAAAATTAGTGCAGACCACTGATTGATCACATGCACTCACATCTCCACCAACACAAAATTTAAGAGGTGCTAAAGGCAACAGCACAGTTTCACAGTTTTAAATGAGAAAAATCTGCTATAGTCGAGTTGGAGCAATTCCTAAATTCCTTAATCAGTTTGTTTTGTGTCTAAATATCATATCATAACTATCTATCTATCTGTCTGTGTCTGTCTGTGTCTATCTATCTATCTATCTATCTATCTATCTATCTATCTATCTATCTATCTATCTATCCATCCATCCATCCATCCATCCATCCATCCATCCATCCATCCATCCATCATATTATATATATATATATATATATATATATATATATATATATATATATATATATATATATATATCTTTACCTCCTCTTTCCCTCCATCCATCTATCCATCCATCCAGCCATTCATCCATCCATTCACAATATATATATATATATTATATCTTCTTCTTCTTCTTCTTCTTCCTTCGGCTGCTCTAATTAGGGGTCGCCACTGCGGATCCTCCATCTCCATACTACTCTGTCCTCTACATCTGCCTCTTTCAAACCAACTACCTGCATGTCTTCCTTCATCACATCCATGAAGTGTGTAAACAACTGACCATAAGTTTTGTATCCCCATTTGTTGCTAGAAAAACATCCACTTTTCTAGGAAGATGTTCCAGTAGATTTTGGAGTGTGCTTGTGGAGATTTTTGTTCATTCAGCCACAAGGGTGTTAGTAAAGTGAGGTACTGATGTAGGTGAGGTGAGGAGGCCTGGGGTGCAGTCAGCACTGCAATTAATTGCAAACGTATCTTCTACTCCAACCCATGTGAACCATATGTAAACCTTTGGGCAAAGGGGCATTGTCATGCTGGATCATGTTTGGACTGACCTACCTACCTACCTAACCCTCATGAGGCAGTGTTGACTCAGCTGTTAGGGCTCTTTCACTCCTGATTAGAAGTTTGGAGGAGAATTTCCTGATTAGAGTTAAATTCTCAGTACTGTAATCTTAAGTTGTTGTGGATCCTTAAATCTGATCTCTTAAGCTCAAATGCATGGATAAAACTGTCTAATCAATTAATCAGTCAAGACAAAAAAAGCAACAAGTCAGTAACAAGATTGTTACAAAAAACCTAGAGTTAGATGAGATTTTAGTAATTAGTTTATACATTTTTTTACCCAACCATTGACATCACAGTCCATGTATTCTATTGGCTTATACATTTACTGGTCAGAATTAACCATGACAAAGTAAAGACAAAAGCAAAAGCATGTCTTCACATCATGTGACTTGCAATTGACTTGTTTTTTTGGACTGAATACTGCGCTATCTGAGAAAGGTGCAATTTCCAGGCGTATCACTTTCTACGCGGTGTAAGCACTACGAAATACCATAGACTATTGGCACCTTTGCTTTCACAAGCTAAGTTGTTACACACACACACACACACACACACACACACACACACACACACACACACACACACACACTCAGTTTTAAAGTAGAGCTATCATTTCTAGTGCCACGCAAGCACACTAATTCTTTAAAAAATCACTATAACTGTATCCCACCAGTTCTCCAAAACATTGTTTTTGAAACATTTCCCCAAACTTTAACAGTAAAACCATTACTAATATGATAAAGTTTCATTTCGTGCATTCTCTCACTAGATGACAAACCAGCTGTGAGAGTTTTGGGAAATGATGCATTAATGATGCTCAAGTCATCATGCCAAAAGTGAAGCTGACTGTAGAGGGCAGCACTGAGCCATCTAGAGAAAATCATTTTCCTCATACATAGTGTGATTCAGGCATTTGCCCTCGTTACCCTCACCTTCACTTCACATCGTCACTCATTCCATATTTTATTAATTCTCTGTCACTACATTCTCATTAAAGTTCTGGTAAAAATGTAAGGCGTATGAAACTCTTTCAAAAATCAAGGTGACATTTTTCCCCTCCACATTTCATTGTGGTGAAGCCACAGCTGCTGTACATGGCATTTTCTTTAACATAGATACATATGTCCCTCTTTCTTGCACATATCTGCTCCAGTTTCTACTACTTCAGGTCTATACAAAAGTCAAAGCCCATTTTCATTTTTTCCTCTTCAGTTTGATTTTTCATTCTCTTTCTCTCTTTCTTTCTCTCTCCATATGTGTTTCCCTGCTTCTCTGCAAGACATACCAGCTATCGGAAGTTTTGCATTAAGCAGCCACATTTGCATAAAATGTATTTATTATTTTTTTCTTATTTCAAACTTAAGTGATGAAAAAAGACAGAATCACTGTGGAAAATGTAGAATTAATCTTCTTCTTCTTCTTCTTTCGGCTTCTCCTATTAGGGGTCGCCACAGCGGATCATCCGTCTCCATACCACCCTGTCCCCTACATCTGCCTCTTCCAACCAAACTACCTGCATGTCCTCCCTCACCACATCCATAAACCTCCTCCATGGTCTTCCTCTTTTTCCTTCCTGGCAGCTTTATCCTCAGCATTCTCCTACCGATATACCCCATGTCCCTCCTCTGCACAACCAGTCTGTCGTTCCTCCTGCACACTTCACTGCTGTCACACTGTCCTCATACATGTCCTGCACCACCCTCACATACTTCTCTGACACACCTGACTTCCTCATACAATACCAAAATGTAGAATTAATAAAAAGAGTTAAAAGAAAAAATCCTTTTAGTTTGCTTTTTTTTAATGGGCCTTTTGTCTTGTCATTGACCCAATACCTCGTTAATCCAACTGAATCAAAGTCTCAAATCAGCAATCAGCAAATTAGTGCTGCTAGATAATTCATTGTGATTTGCATTTACATTTAGGGCATTTGGAAGGGTCCTTCATCCAGAGCGACATACAATTCTCTCCCTTTATTTTTATACATCTGTGCAGTTGAGAATTAAGAGCCTTGCTCAAGATGTGCTCATGAACATCTATAATTAGCCAAAGTGTGTGTTTATACAGTTGTAAATCAGCAGCTTAACATCTGAATGAACTTGAAAGCTCAACAAGCTGTAGCTGAACCAGTGTTAATTCAGGGGCAAAGCTTTTTGGGAGGTCGAGAGTGGGCTCAGAAAGTAAACAAAACAAACAAACATTCAAATCTTATGCACTAAAGCTAATCAAATTTTACAGACCTGCTTTTGCCAAATTGTGATTAATTTAATGCGCATGTAAAGCTCTTCCCCAGACTGTCGTTAATAAAAGAGAAAGCAGAGATGCTTTGTGCTCTTTTTATAATTAATAAAAAACAAGCAAGACTAAATGTAGGCCAAACCCAAGCAGAAAACATGATTTACTAATATAGGAAACGCAACTAAAATAAGTGAAACAGATAAAAGTAGTACTGCAACAAATAAGTAGCTTTCACGTCAGGTTTTTTTATCGCAACCTCCGGAAACATCTGTTCATCGTGCATGTGAATTTGTTCGCCTCTGGAAATGTGGCTCCTGAATACAATTAGTGGCAGCATCTGTAGGTTTTTGCCGCTTTGTCCATCTGCTGATTAATAAATTGCGATTCTTGTTCTTAATTAAATAATGTAAATGTCAGTGATTGTGCCGACTTCAGCTTTATGAAATGAAAAGGAAAAAAAAAAACACAGGCTGCTTTCACTGCATTGTACTATCAAACTGGTCCACATTTCTTTTAAACTTTCTGATTCGAATAAAACCCCAATAATCCATCCATCCATCCCTCCATCCATCCTTCCATCCATCCATCCATCCATCCATCCATCCATCCAACCATCCATTAATCATCTTTCCTTGCTTTTCAACAACACACCATTATTTTATTAACTTTTTCACTTAACCTGCCTTCACTTTCATTGACCATTTCCGTATGTTTCTCTTTATTAGTTCTATCTCATCTCCTATTTAATTTCCATCTCTTTGTTTCTTTCGTGAGATGGCACAACTCTACTCTACTCTGTATAATGTACGAAGCGTCATCAGACTTGAGTATAAAGCCCTTTCTCTCCTTTCTTTATTTTTATTCCTGCTATTCAAATTCTGTTATTTCTTTTCTGACATCATCACTGTATATTGCATCAGACTACTTAATTTTCATTCTGTCATTTTTAATAGACTGTGTTATAGCTCTCAAAACATGTCTGACTCACAATCAATCTTAAATGATGGTCATTGCCCTTTTTTTCCAAATTTTCTTTCTTTCTTTTTTTGCATGTGTCTTTATTTTGTTTAGTTTTTACTTTTATGCTTTAAGGGAAACTTTTACGTTCTTCTTTTGTTAATATCTCTCTTTTATAATTTGTATATCTCACTCCCTTTCTTCCCTGAGGGAGCGCAAACCTCACTGCATAATGAACTATTAGACTATTTCATTTCTTTTCATCACTTCATAATTTATCCATTTTTCTCTCAGACACACGTTTCAGCACCATCATCTATTTCAAGATTGCATTGTAGTCAAGTTCCTTCCTTCCTTCCTTCCTTCCTTCCTTCCTTCCCTCCCTCCCTCCCTCCCTTTCCTTTCCTTTCCTTTCCTTTCCTTTCCTTTCCTTTCCTTTCCTTTCCTTTCCTTTTCCTTCCCTTTCCTTGAAGAAGCTGTACATTGTGCTGCCTTTCAGATTCGGTTTTGCACTTTTTTTTTTTTTTTTAAACTTCAAATCAGCACAATTGCTGTTCCTTTTCTTTCCATCTTCATCTTTTACTTTTTACTTTCTTCTTAGGCTCTTTGAGGTGAGACTACCCTCCATGCATACATTTTGATTTGTCATCCACTTCTACCGGTGGCCCTGTATGTATTTGAAGCCTTTATGAAAGCTAGTCTCCCCCTTGCCTCTCTCTCTCTCTCTCTCTCTCTCTCTCTCTCTCTCTCTCTCTCTCTCTCTCTCTCTCTCTCTTCAGAGACCAAACAACCCCCACTGCACTGCACACTGTACTGGTCATGTGAGAAGCAGTCTGGCCAATAGGCTTCTGCCAAGTTGAGTCTGAAGTAAAGAGGTTACTACAACACATACACACACACACACACACACACACACACACACACACACACACACATACATGCACCTTTGCCCCTCCTTCTCTATTCTGAAATATTTCCTGTGTCCAGCCATTCAGTTACAGCCATGTTTATGTGTCTTGCCACTGTATTATGAAAGAAACTTTTTTTTCTATAATATCGTTTGCATTAATGTCGGCGAGAGACTGTAAGAGAAAGTTGCACTGACCACCATCTGTCTTCAGTGTCCTTATACGTTCTTATTCTCGCTCTCTCTGTGAGACATTTCTCCCTAAATGGCATTATGGAGGTGCTTTAGGGTTTTGTGTGGGTGTTTTCCATAAAGGCTGTTCCCACATCTGGATTCTGCCAGAGTCCACCCTTTCTCATCTCTGCTCTGTAACACATGACTCACGCTGCATAACTGAATTTTCTGCTGGCAAGATTTTAGTTTGTCAGAGAAAACCAAAGGCGAACTGCTTGAACAAACAGTGAATGCATTATTTCAGGCAAGTGCTAATTCCCCAACAACGGCCACCAGCAGGGTGTGAAAACTAGAATCGAGGCAAGCCACGACTATTCAATTCCACCGAGATCCCACTCCTACAAAGCTATTAGATTAGTGCTTGTTGGAATCTAGTTGGAGTTTCATTAGCGATCAATTCTAGAGCAAAACCGAGAGACAATGAAACTTTCTCTGCTGAACAGGGGCGGTCTTTTTGACATTTAGTGGGGTACACTTTAGCGTGACCAAATACCAAATCAAATACTCCGAACCGCAAGGGTTTCCATGGCAACTGGAAGAGGCAGGGGCTAAAAAAATGGATGGTAGACAGATGGAGTGATGAAGAACGAGAAAAAAAAGATCGATCCAGGGCTACTGAACTCTAACTCGGCTGCTTTGTTCCAGCATTTCTGAGGAGCAGGTTAAGCTGCAAAAAAAAAAAAAAAAGAAAAACAAAGAAAGGATTACAAAATTCAGCACAGAAATCCACAGATCTGAGCTGTGTCTGATTTACCAGAAAGACAAAAGGATTCTGTGGCTTCTGGTCAGATGAGAGAATAAATCCTGAAACAGTTTGGCCTTGTTGTTCAAAAGCTTCTAGACCTCTGGTAGGATGAATGCATGACTGGATTTGTACAATTACAATCCAGCAGCTGGAACTCAAAACCGCCACAAGCAACTGACAAGCTCAAAGGCCGACGAAATTTTGGTGTCCTACAAGAATTTGAAAAAGAATGCAAAAGCGTAACACGTAATACATGCTACGCATGCAGGGGCTCTGTAAAGGGGGGTTAGGACAATTTTAAGGGTCACACAGGGGGACCAGCACAACCACATAATATTTTGTATAGTTTTGGTATTTAAAATGCCTCTTTGCACTGTTAGGAAGCACGCTATAATGAATGCCCCCGTGCCAAGGGTGTGCATGTTTAGGACGTTTGTGGGATTCAGAAGTTCTGACTTGTCACGCGTCAGGTAGATGGTAAAATGCAAGAATGGCGCAAGGAAAATCTGAATGTCAAAAAGAGGAAAGAAAACCTTGAAAAAGAGGAGAGCGCGAAACAGAGTAGTTACCCAGTTTTCCCAGCCAAAAAGGTAATTTACGTTCCAGTTTATTTGTTATGATTCTAAATCCCCGGATGAAGCTGTTTTAATAAACATAAAATAGAAATTCTATTACTAACCCTGATGTTCATCCACTGATGGTTGCAACAGTATTTCCAAGAATCTTTTTCCATGTAATCGAGCAATAACAATCGACTAACATTGAGCTTCAGAAAAGACAGAAAATCACCAAGTGGTAAAAATATAGGGATGTATAAATGTTTGGAAAGCCTTGGAATGGCTTTCTGTATGGAATTGCTTGATTGTATACAGTATGCATCATTTCAGTTCATTTATTTAACTATAATATTAATAAATATTGAATTAATATTATTTTAATGTTAATATAATGTGTATTAATATCAATATTAATTATATTAATTATTATGGTTGATAATGTAACATTAATAAAAAAATAATACATGTTGTTCTTTAGCTTCTTTTAATAAATTTGCATTAATTAATATGCATATTGATAATAATTGTTGTTACATGTAGCACAATGATGAGGAACCCTAGTGGTGCCCCTGCAACCATGGCAAGGAAAAACTCCATGAGAGACAACACGAGGAAAAACATAGTCGATACAAGCATCTTCTGTACATCTCACTTCCTTCATGCAGTCCTCAGAAACCCTGGCTGGCTGACATTTCTATTACATTCCTGCACCAAACAAACCAGTGCACTAGAGTATTATTATTCCACAACCTTTATCACTGAGTTCAGGAGTGTGTGGAGCTAAAACAGAATAAATTGAAAACCGAATTGAGATCAAGCTGTACACGAGTTGTGGATGAGGTTCTACAACAGCGTTCTGGGAAAAATGTTTATAGATATGACACTGAATTATATACTGAGCCACTTTCCGAATTAATTTCGGAAAACATTTCCAAACTTGCTAATTTCAACAACTCAAACAAATATCCCCCAAAGGTTTTTTTGGCAGAATAGAAAAAAAAAAGACTAAGCGATGAGAAAGAGCTAAATATGATGATTATAAACCCCACCCACCACTTCCTCAAACCCACCCCCCACTCCCTCAAACCCACCTGCCCCAACACACCCCCCACAAGATAGATTCTGTCTAAAGTGAAACTGGTCCGTGGTGTACAGAAACTTGCAGACTACTGGTGTAGAGGAATAAACATGGAACAGCAAAGCTACTTGAAGACTATACTGCAGAGCCGAACCAGAAGATTTTGGCTTGATCTATTAATGTGTTTGTTAATATCAACATTAACATGAGCAGATTTTGGCAATTAGTCTGTGATTTTAATATTTGTATATTTCCCGAGCAGCAGCATCGCTGCCTGGTTTGGGAATTGAGCCGTCTCAAATGATGAGACACCACAGCAGATAGTGAGGACAGCAAAAAAGATCAATGGAGTTTCTCTTCCCTCCATCATGAACATTCATACAGCATGCTGTAACCACAATGCCACCAGCATTGTGTCTGATCACACACACCTCATACCTCACAACCTCTCTTCAACCTTCGGACTTCTGGAAAAATGGAACAGAAGCATTCGGGACCTCAGTCACAAACCATTCAACTCCTCAATACAAAGGGACTGGACTAACACACACACACACACACACACACACACACACACACACACACACACAAACTCAAACACATTCATTGAATATGTTTGCACAAAATGCTGCTACAAAAACAATGTAGAGTATTTATTATTATATAAAAATTACTGGCCTGTGCTGCAATGCCACTGTTTATTCTCTCAATGTTGTGTGCTGTTTGTACATGTGCACTTTATGTATTGTTCTGGTTAGTTTTATATTTTTACATGATCTTGAATTAATGTTTTATGTAGTATCTTGGGCGTTAGTAAAAGCTTTTTCATTTCACTGTGTACTGTATTGTATATGGCTGAAATTACAATGACTCGTCTGTGCTGTTTGTATTGTATTGTTCATATTAAAACTCTTTCACTGCACTGTTTCAGTTATTTGTATTTGACACATACACAAAATTATTTGTATTATTTTGTCTTTTTAATATTATAACGACTCACCAATCCAAGACACACTGCTAGTACAGAGTTTGATTCTATAATCGGATTGATACAAAGCATTAAAAAAAAATGTATTACATGGAAATTGGAAATTTACTTTATTGATAACTTGTGTTTTTGACGAGAGGACAGCAAAAATGATAGGAAAAATCGACTCATGCAGAGCAAAAGCGTAATTATTATTTGATGGAGTGCATTTAAATGCCTTGAATTTTTTGTCTGCGTTTTTTTTTTAATAATCACAAATAAGCAGATACAGTAAATGCTGATGTGACCTAAATATGACCTAAAGTACAAACAAAAATACACAAAAAAATTTATGTATTTAATGTATTTTAAATAAATTAAAGAGCAATCAATACTTATAATAAAATGTACCTAATGAAAATTTGCTATAGTGAAATCCAATAGGTTAATAACTAAAACGCTCAATAAATCCGACATGAACAATAACGAAAGTTAAAACATTATTAAACGCATTAGTCTTGATTTTATGTACACTATATGGAACAATATTTATAAACAATTGGCCATAAGATGTAGATACTTATGTAGGTTGAGGAGGCCTTGGGGTGCAGTCATTGTTCAAATTCAGCCCAAGGTACTCAATAAGGATGAAGTCAGACATCTATAGCAGACCACTCAAGATTCTACACTCCAAGCCATGTCAATCATATCTTCATGGAGCTCACATTGTATGCAAGATCACTGGAACAGTGTACACATACTGGAACAGTATTTCCTTGTTCAAGTGAAGGGAAAATTTGATGCTACCGCATCCGAAGACATACTATACTATTGTGTGTCTCCAACAATTTAAGGAAAAGTCAGGTGTTCCAATACTTTTGGCCACAGTGTATATGCCCGCATGGCACTGATATTATCTTTCATGTTATCCAGAGTGAGAGAGCTCCTAAGCTAGAGGCTATGAAAAATAAATGCTGACTCACTGCTTTTTTAATAAATGACCTGCATATTGCTGTTTAATGATGTGAGTGATCGAGTTGGTGCTTATCTAACATATCATTTCACTAATGTTCAGGACTGTGAAGACATTCAATAATTAATATTGCAATCTAAAATCACTTCTAAAAGATACAAATCATCAGCAAAGGGAATTTAGAGCTCGTCTGCTGCAAAACTGCTGAAGGCCAGATAACAGAGTCGAGTCTAGATAACACAAAAGAACGTTTCTCAGTGTATGAAATGAACATGTTACTGACCTACTGATTTTTATGGGGGTGGTTGTATGCTGTTTAGAAGACGTACTGTAGGTCCTGAAGCCGAGATCACTGGTCTAAATGATACATAACAGTTTTCCGAGACAGTTTAAATATGACAGGTTCGCATTACCCAGTGTTTCTTTTGCAATATTTGGTTTTAGGTCAGTTTATTTCCCAAGACAGTAGATATTTTTTCTCTGCTTTGATTTCTAATATAGTCATGTCTCCACCTGTCCTGTCATTGGTTTGTTGTCAGACGATATTCTGTGTTAGTTCTCGAATATTGTACCTGTTTTGTGTCATAGTTCGCTTTTTACAATCCATTTTATTTTTCAAGTATTTCTAAGCTTCCTGGATTATCGCTGTTTCTGACTGTCGCCTTTATTTCAATGGTTATTCTGTTTAACTCCTGCCTGCCTACATTTTAACCTTCTCTATAGACTATAGAATAGGTTTTTTGCAAATAAACTCATGAATAGGTTCATGTACTTGCACAATGCCACACTCTATGCACACTATGTTACTTAATTGTGGGTAAAATAGTGGGAAAATATGAGAAATTCATAGCTAAGTATCTTTTATGGAGACATTCAGGTTGTCGATGGACCTATAAAGCAAAGAGAGATAGAGGTTATCGGCACCTACTCACGAAAACCTTTTACAGTGCAACCTCGATACTCGTGGGGGTTACGTTCTCGAGAGTAACAAAAAAATCGCAAGGTTTTGACGCTCCTTTTGAGGGTTCCTTTTTCAAGGTTAATTGTACATGTACTGTACTGTAATTTTAACAAAAAAATGTGAATTACTTGTCATACATGTTATTTACTACTTTAAATGAATAGTACAATAATGAAATAGTTTTTCAAACATTTTTACGTAATTTATTAATACAAACTCTGTTTTGAAATGTTACTCCTTTCTAGCCACTCACGGATTCCAGCGATCAGATATTTCACAAGTTACTAGTTTTAAATGAAAAGTCGTGAACTATAGAGGTCGCGAGTGTCAAGGTCGCGAGTATCGAGGTTCCACTATATTTATTAATAATGCCAGTATACTTTAAAAAAACAGACCCAGTATAAAGCATTGGACTGATTCCTCAGGATACTTAGAAGCATGTTAGGTTTTTGCTGCAGTCATGATTACTTAAGTTGATAAGAACCAGTCTAAGCCGCTAACAAAGAACCATTCTGTGCTGTTAAAATTAACTGTTTACAATCAGGGCATTGATTTCAATATGAATTGGTCAAAAACCAGGACGCAGCACAAACAGATGCGCATCAGTAAAACACGATACAATCATCCAAAACTTCTCTAGATTAAAAGTCCTTGTACATTTTTCCTCTCTCCACCTCCATGCTGCTCTGTTCCTATTAGCCCATGTGAAGGAGGCTTATCCTCCTACTCTTTAAAGCTAACACTCTTGTAAAATTCAAATCAGAATGTGCACAGCACTAGATCCTGTTTATTCATTTCATATTTCACCACCTTGTTTCACAACTAAACAGCTTTAAATAGCACTGAATCTTTGGCTTCAATCTGGTTAGGCATCACAGAATAAAATCTGTTCTCAGACGCACTTTAATTAATTGCAGTATAGTTCTCACAGATCAATACTTTTGTTTTTGGTACTTAACTATATTCAAATGCAGGTTCGTTTGTAGATTCCCTTTTACTGGCATCATATTTAAGCAGGGGATTTGTAATATTACTCGAGTACAGGCATCATCTACTTCGTACACGAATGCTGTCAGAAACAGCGTGTATTACGCTGCCCAGTGATGCAGTTCAAAAAAGATGCATTTGGCTGGTTTCACACTTCTTGGAAGAAGCATGTGTTACTCTGATTGGTGGGTGGGAATTGGCAAAACCAAATTAGCAGAAAAGAAATTATAAGGGAAAAAAAAGATTACTTAACCAGAAAAATGAAAGCTTAAACACTGAGCCTTATGTGAAGTGGTTAAATCGTGTCTTGTTCAGCTTTGCAATAGCTGCTTTGAGGCTATTCTGAGCAATTCAAGGTTGTCATAAACTGAAAGGGTGCTTTTAGTAGTGCTGATAAGTATATATATATATATATATATATATATATATATATATATATATATATATATATATATATATATATTTTTTTTTAAGCTTTCAAAAGATGACTGGTGAATGTTTAACCTTTCGAATAACCTTGTGCCAAAAAATGAAAAATACAGTTCAGGTGACAGGTCATATTCAACAGGTAGCTTGACTGTCTTCATGTTGCTTCAACTTTAAGATTATTCCAGCTTTACTTTTTTATTTTGGTCCAGAAAAATGGTACTTAAAAGCAAAGTGTTTCATAAACGTTGCTCTTTGCTCTTCCTTGCAATTTTCCTCACACCTCTGCACACCAGCTTTAAAAGCCAGCAATATCCTGACCACATGACCCTACCATGTACAATTAAAGCCAAAATAACTCGACAAGCCAAGCACTGCCCTCTGTGACTCCATTTTGTTTCTCGATGTGAAGGTTTCAAAAGTCAGTTGAAGTCAGTAGCACAGGAATAAAGTTTCTACTCTAACAGAAAAAAGTGAGAGCACAATAAATCAAACTAGAATAGCAATTTAAAACACTTCATTGCAACCCAAATGTCGAAGGTCCAGAGGTCCAGAAGTGAAGACATGCAAGGATCCTAGCTGGTTTGGCATTTAAATTTCATTCCCCTGTCAATTTTTTCACACACTGTACTCATAAGCCAGTGGCTTTCTAGGATAGGCGGACTGAACTTTGGAAATTCTGACACACAGACTTGTGCTGCCAAAATACACCCTGTATAGGACTGTGCACAGTTTTGCTGTTGTTTATCCTGTAGGCTGTTCTGGCAGAGAGAGAGAGAGAGAGAGAGAGAGAGAGAGAGAGAGAGAGAGAGAGAGAGAGAGAGAGAGAGAGAGAGAGAGAGGGAAGGAAGGAAGGAAGGAAGGAAGGAAGGAAGGAAGGAAGGAAGGAAGGATGTAGCGAGTAATGTAGGGAGGACGAAAGAGAGAGAGCAGAGAGCAAACATTCCCAGCAGTCTTGGTATGTAGGACAGAGTTTCTGGACTTCACATCACAGGGAATCGGTCACTTTCCTTCCAACAACATATTTAGTCTTGTTAATGATGACATACTGCCTTCCCTGAAAATATTGGAACAGCAAGACACTGTTTTGTTTTTAATGTAGAAGACATTTTGATTGGGGGTCAAAAAAGATGAATTTTAGTCTTCTAGATAATGACTTTGCAGGCAGACCACCAAATGTTTAGGTGAAATAAAGTATTAAATTAAAAAAATGAAAGTAAATTAAAGATAATATTTAATTGCATATCCACTGCTTGAAATAACCTGCTGCATCAACCCACTGACATCGCCAAACTGCTGATTCTTCTTTTCAGGCTTGTAGCTCAGCCTCGGTCACTTATTGTTTTTTTTAGTTCAATGTCCTCTTCAGTGTTTGATTTGGCTGGTCTAAAATCTTTTCTTCCCTGATGAAGCCATTTTTTGGCAGTGTGTTTTGGGTCATTGTCTTGCTGTATGACGGATGGGACGCATCTGACTGTAAATTGGCAGACAAAATGTTTCTGTAGACTTCAGAATTCCTTCACAATCAAGAGTTACATCATCGATAAAGATTTGTGAACCTTTCCAAAAAAAGCAGTTCTGAGAGACCCAACCTCCTGAACCACATATATAAGTAATTATAAATATATAATTTATAATATTTAGTGACATGCTAGATTTATTCGTCAATTTTAAAATTCTGAGTTTTTTTTGCCCATTTAAACTTTCACTAATGTTGGTTTCTTTGGTTCAGGAATTCCTATGTTCCCCAATAACACTGCCTGACTCCCTGCTATTAGTGTTGCAGTGGGATTTATTCTGCATTTGACTTAACTCTGAAGTGGGATTACATTTATTATAATTTTCAACTTTTGCATTTGACCTACAAAGCGGGAAATCTACAGGTGTTTTATAATAAACCAAGTGTGTTATTTCTTATATACTCTATTCCTTATATACAGTTTCAGAATCCTGGAAAAATGCTATAAACCTTACGTGCTATAAACACTTCTTTTGTCAGATACCTCAGTAAAGAACATCAAGTGTTGCTCAGATAAAACTCCCACTCTGAAATTAAAGCTCTCTCTCTTTCTATCTGTCAGTTCCATGTCAAGCCTCCTGAGCGCTCTGTTGCCTCTGACAGACAACAAGCCAAATCTGTACAGATCCCAGAGACTAAGGCAAAGGAGAGATGAAGGGGAGATGAAGAAAAGGAAGGAACAAAGTGCACCGAGCAAAAAAGAGACGGTTTCTAAAAGACGGACGCAGGCTAGAGGAAAATAAGTGAGAGACAGAAAAGCAGGTTAGAGAGCGAGACTGACTTTTTGAGCGTAAATGAAAAGACATTGCCTGAGAGAAACAGAGACTTCAGTCATCTTTCTGCTCAGAGTTTAAGCTTGTTGGCTTATTTCTACCCTTTTCCTGCAGAGTGCAGTTCAATCACGAGCGTAACCCGCTGCTAATTGCACATCTCGTGTGCATCTCATGCGATCAATCAAGCTAAAGCCAATCTGGCTCATCTTACCCCTGCAAAGTCATTGTGCAAGCTCACCATCGCATGAGATAATAGGTAGCAGCAATCAATAAAGCAAAACACCATAAATCATATCAGGTTATTGCTCTCCTTTTTTGTATCACGCACGGCTAAGCAGTTATCAGCCCAAAAATGAAGCTATGGATTAATAATTATACATTGGTCATACTGCGAGTCACGTGGCTATATAACGAAAAGACAGATGGTGCATGTAATATTACATTATTATGTTCAGCAGAACAAAACTCGCCAGCATCACTATTCTTTCTTCTTCCCTTTCCCGAAATGAAATGATAGACACGGTCTTCCATGGCAAACACTAACACTTCACTCTGTGTGTCTTCCTCATCTTATTCGCCAGACATCCCCAGACCTTTAATAACATTCTTTAACTTTGTCTCGTATACTGAACTCGACAATTTTCATCGCATCATGCTTTCCACTAAGGCACTGCTTCCCTCGCCAACTCTTTCTTTGGTCCTGTAATTTTCCCACACTTTCAGTCCTTTCAGTACCTGCTCTTTGAAATAATAAGTCCTTTTTCATTCAAAATTAGACCTGAGACAGCAGGCTTCTCTGCACCGCTGACCAGGAGATATGGGATCAGAGTGAGGTGAAAATGAAGCGGCTGTTTAGACAGAGACACAGCACCTCGAATCAGCCAGAGAAATGTCGGAAAGTAATTAATGGTTGGAGTGTAGATGGAGAGAAGTGGAGGAAGGGATTGAATCTGGTTTTCAGGGGGTGTTATGACCTTCGAAGTAGGAAGTGCAGTAAAAATGTCAAGCTTTTATTTTCCTTCCACCCTTTACATTGATTCTGTCTTCTCAGCCACTGCAGACCCCAAGAGGTGTTTCTGACATACTAGAGCCTTCACCTCCCACTGTAAACTAATGGAACCATAAAGCACTCTTTACAGAAAAAAAGCACCCAATCATTTTTAAAGTAAACTATACTAGTGTCACAATCATGTCACTTTGGATTACGATGCCTGCTAAATGCTGTATCACCATCATCATCATTATCACCACCATCATCATCATCATCATCATAATCATCATCATCATCATCATCACTAGGCCATTGTTTTTACTATACAATTTAAATACAGTTTATATTCAGTAATGGCTACATTGATAAACACTAATATTCTGCTTAATAGAAAGATCACAACTATTTATTTCAATTGTGTAAGAAAAATATTATATGAACAAACACACACACACACACACACACTTATATATATATATACACACTTTGGTGTGATTTTTTATTTTTTTGCATTTTGTGTTCACTTTGTGTTCACGTGTTATCTTTTACTAATATTTAAATTAGTTTAATGATCTGAAACATTAAAGTGTGACAAACATGCAAAAAAAAAAAAGAAATCAGAATTCACACCACTGCATATAGAAAATTTGCCATTTATCTCAATATTCCACGCAGGCTGTAGCACAAGCTGAACTAATTTGATTTACATCTGTTTCACTACAAGATGTAGCTCTAAAACGCCATGATCCTTTAAAACCTGACATTCGGTGTATAATTAGATTACAAGCAAGGATTTTGTCATATTTTAGGCAGCTTAATTGTTTTTACCACCATGTTCCATATTTGTTTACCTGTCTATCTTCCTTCCTTCACATTCACAGTTTACCATAATAAACCCCTGATTAGTTAATGTCAGTGTAATTGACAGGGGGAAAAAGAGCATAAAATTTCTCTCCCCAAAGACCATGACCAATTTTCCTTACGTGTAGTGTCTAACGTCTAGCCATAGATGTTTGTGCAACAATTTGTTCTAAAAACTTTGTTTTATTGAGTTTTTTTGTTTCTTGATGTCATGGGATATTACAAATCCTTTAATGAGAAACCTCTACGTTTTTAACAGAATGGCAACATGTTTATAGAAACAAACAAAAAAACATAAAATACAATATATATATATATATATATATATATATATATATATATATATATATATATATATATATATATATATATAGTATTTTATGTTTTTTTTGTTTGTTTCTATAAATATACTCTATATATACTACTATATATTTCTATATAAATATACAATATGTAATACAATATGTTGCACTGGCTTTCCAGAAAACTCACTGTTCTGAAATCAGAAGTCAGAATGAATATACATTGGTGCTGGTTTTGAGAGTTATACAGTGTCTCCAAAAAGTCAGAAACCAATGGAAATATGTGGAGCAAAAAAACTAAACATGAAAGAGCAGCTGAGGAAATACAGCATAAAGATAAATGTATAAAGCTGTAGTATTACTTAAGTGAGACCTGACTTTTCCATCCCCCCCTGTATTAAAATGACATGCCAGTGTGTAAAGAACAAAGTCCTTCCAAAAGAAAGTGAAATGCAGCTTTAAGGTTTGTGCATCTTTTTCGTGCTAAAGAGTTAATTAACACGTCCTGACTACAAAGTCTTTCCTGAAGAAAGTGAAGATTGTGTTATCTCTAAACAAAGCTCATTGAAGTAAACATATGTCAGGCGCCACCCGTCTCCACTGAGGAACTGCTTTAATTAACACTCCGGAATCAACTTCCGTTTCCCTAATTGTAATTGAAACAATTACAGTGAAACTTTAGTATAGGATTATATGAGACATGCAGACTTGCCACGTCTCAAACAAAAACGTTTTCAAATATAAGATTAGGGCTCTTTTTATTTAGTTTCATTTACTTTATTGAGCCCACAGTAAACTTATTCCTTTGCGTATCCAAGCGATGTTTGGAAGCTGGATTCAGAGCTGGATTCAATCCTGAGATTGTTTGATTTTGAATCCTGATGACGTCACAGCCATCTTGTGGTTGGGGTGGAGTGACTACATACATTGTTACCTCCAGCAATAAGGAACACTAGCCATTGGGCATCTGTGAGCACATGTACAGTACAGACCAAAAGTTTGGACACACCTTCTCATTCAAAGAGTTTTCTTTATTTTCATGACTATGAAAATTGTAGAGTCACACTGAAGGCATCAAGGGCTATTCATGAGTAATCATGAGCAGCAATTCAGCAAGATGTAAGTGGCTGGCTTTCTGTATCTCATGGTGTAAAGCATGATGTATGAGAATTTTCATGTGGTGTGCACGCATAACTTAAATGCAGGTTTTGTGAATATGTGGTATATGCATACAGTCTGGTGAGCCACTAGTTTGTGAATACATGGAGAATTTGTGTTGCATAGGTTGTACACCTGAATTTTCCCATATTTGTTCTTCACTCAGACATTAGACTCAGACATTAAAGACTTTTTAAAGAATTTGTGTAAATTAATTATTTTTTTGCCATAAAATTGCTGATGAAGCAGAGAATATCCTACAGCAAGCTTTTCAAAAACTTCATGGCAATGCACCTGCAAACAGACACAGACACACACACACACACACACTCACGGAGTAAATCTTTTCCCTTTTACTTATTTGTAATTTTAGAAAAAAAGTTAAACATTGAACAAGATCTGTGGAATATAGTGGAACATATATATCTGTATCTAGCTCCAAAACAAACACAAGAAAAGAAGCATGTCAGCTCAAATAATTTACAAATGTGGAATTTAGCAGACGCCCTTATCCACAGCGATGTACAAAGGTGAATTGATTCTTTATCAATAAATAAATAAAAACTGATTCGCTAGATAACAAACTTAACATACCCTCAGATTTATTTTTCAATCAAACATCAAGACAATTTTTAACAGACTCATCTATAAGAAACCATCAAAAAAAGGTCATACACCAAAAACTGGACCTTGCAAAGAATCATCAAAAAATAATAAAATTTACAAGGTGTCACACCACATTTGAGACTAGCCAGATTGTAAGCATACACACTGCCTAGCCGCAAAACCTGAAACAAATTTTACTATATACTGCATGTGACACGTTTGAATTCTGAAAATATTTAGATTTCCTTACTTTTGTATTATTGGGAAGAGGAGGCTTGTGGATGGGAATTGTCATGTTTCCAAATTGGGATAAAAAAGCAAAAAAAAGTTTTTTAAATATTTAGAGAGGTGTATATGCTGACCTTCGGCACATCTGATGCGGTTTCTCAGGATTAATCCTGCATGCAGTGATTGTTGAATCCGGTGTGAAATCCAGCAGCATAACTTCAATCATGATCTACGATCTGCTAACAGTAAAGTTCAACGTTTGCACGCATTTCTAGCCAACATAAAGCAAAAACAAAGACCCACAATAAAAATTCCACAAACTCACTGATTACTTGCGGCTAAAATGTTAATGAGCACTTAGGAATAAACGAGGTAAATCTAAAGTTATGCTGAAAACAGGTTTAGAGGGTAAAGCTGAAGGCAGACCAAACAAGGTGAAAGGAGTCAGATAAAGAGCAAGTTTGTGTGGAGAGAAGAGAATGAGGTCAAAGCAGCTGCTCATGTGTAGAGAGTGTGTATTTCTGGCTGTGCGCATAAAGTCTACTCACACACTCAAAGCCAGGTCTATCTACAGGTCACTGCACAAGGATATAGAGATCCGGGATCTCACCTTTAGAGCGATATTGAGGACACTATTAGAAACACAGAGCACAACTCAGCAGTAAATGCAAACTATGTGCATCCTGTGTATGTATATATACGTCATAATGAGCTCTTCTAAAATATTGCTGACACTTTGATATATTTAATTGCATTTTTCAATAATTAAATCACTTTTTCTACTTTAATGTTTCAATGTGAATGTTTCATTAATAAATAAATTATATTACATCACACACATACACACACATTTTTACGATCTGTGCTTATAATATTGTGTATTGTACCCAAACAGACCTGATTGTGAAAATACAGAGAAGTATGAAAAAAGACTTACAAGCATTTTTCTGTTTACCCCAGATGTATTTCTACACTGTTTAGGAAAACACTAGACAAGTGTGTAGGTTGTAACAGAGATTTAATCTTATCTGGTAAGCAAATAAAAACAAATCTGACTGAAACTGTTGTTTATATTGTAAATTATAAAAAATTCTGATCTCTTGAATCAGCCAAAAAAGTCATGGAAAGAATGATAAACTTTGTTAGAAGGTCCACCGTCCTGCTACTACAGCTAGACACGTTAATCAGAACGTCTGGACTACACACACACACACACACACACACACACACACACACACACACACACACACATATATATATATAAATAACTCCACCTATTTGGCTGAAGTCCTTAAGTATGGCATGGCTCGCTAGGTGGTGGAAATATCGAAAACATGAAGAATTATGGGTAATTTTCCAAGTCGAGCTGCACCGTCTAGTGCTAGAATGGTTTGTCATTCGCATATTAACAAGCGTGCAAAACAGGAAGCAAGGGAGTAGTGGAGTTTATTACAAACACAGAGGTTTTAAATAGGGCATGTGCTCCAATACTGATACGCAAACCCTTACACACACACAGTCCATAGACTTCAGACAGAACACAAAACAAAATGAAGGGAAACTCAAAAGCCAGTCTAGTTTCCTTACTTAAACAACTGCCAGATGTTTCCCTTTCTCCCCAAAGTGTGTTTAGTTAAAGTGTTCGTATTCTGTGCTGAGCACCGAAGTGCCATGGGGTTGCTTTGCTTTAAAATATGCACTAAAATCCCAGAGTGATAAGAGGTCCATACACACACACACACACACACACACACACACACACACACACACACACACACACACACACAGGAAGCCTAGACCCCCTGAGACCAGTGGCAAGAATCCAGCAGGAGTCTGTTTGTTTTATTATTTTTTCGTCTCTCTCTTTCTCTTTTCGCCTTAGACTGCTAGAGAGCGCTTCCATCGATCACCCCATCCAAAACCCACAGGTTATTTACATATCCATTACCACAGCGCAAATGTCATTCTGTCTGCAAAAACAATGACACGTCGAATACATCAGCGGTCCTGTGTGGGAGATTTACATCAGTCAGAATGTAAGTGTCTGTGTGTGCTTGACAGGAAACGCCGGGGGAGCTGAAAATGTCACAGCTAATGTTATATTGGTGCAAATGCAATATGCACTTTGTAGTTCTTTTAATAGCTCTTTTCTGGTTTAGTGTGTGTATATGTTTGTGTGTGTGTGTGTGTGTGTGTGTGTGTGTGTGTTTGTTTGTCCATATACACAGTTAACAAGGGACTAACAAGCTTTCTTATTTGCCCTGGTGGTTATGAGTCATTCCTACATGACAGTAATTTTCCCATAAGACATTGTTTTCATTATGTAAAATGGATTAAGAACAGCATTTCAGTAACAGGTGAAATACAAGCAGGATTCTCTCAGAAATTAACTTTATACCTTTTGAAAACAGGTATACACGCAAATTTAGTTTTAAGTGATGCATAGCTTTGCTGTACACAAATGCTACAATATAAGATGTTATATAATGTTATATTATATATAAAAAAAAGCCAAGGCACAGAAATGTGAGGGCACTGATGCATAAATCTACAATTTCAATGCCTATGGTAATGTTGCATGTTGTGCAAGTGTTATCAATCTAACAATAAAATATTCAGTAAAACTGTTTCTATTGTTTTTAAAATACAGTTTTCTATTTCTTGTTATTACACATATCAAATAGCTGCTAATGTAAGTTTTCAACCAAAGATAATGCAGAACAATAAAGAAGTTATCAGGCAGAAGGAATGCTATCGCATTCTCCTCTACTGACTATTGTACATGCAATATAGCTTGCATTCAAACAATGACACACACACACACAGAGACCTACAGAGCAATTTAATTCTGTTCCATTAAGGACTAAATGCTTAATGGTTGGGAATTCAATCACAGCAATACAGAGCTGAGCCAAGCTAGTGCAGACATTTTATTCACTTGCCCAATGCACAAACACATGCTGTCTCAAAGCCATTCACATGTATTCTTACATTATGGGGATTGTCAACCCCAAATAAAACAAGCAAAGAACCAGCAAGCAAGACAAACTGCCTGAAGGTAAATGACTAGTAAAAAAATAAATAAATAAAGGGATGCGGAGGCAAATAGAGCGCGAGAACCTGCTGATTTATGAGCTTGTTGATTTGCTGCTGGGCTTCAAAATTGCACATTCTGCATTTTCTGTCCCAAGCTTATAATCTGCACAGCTTGCAGCCCATTAGTTTAGCACACAGGTCTGTCATGCAGAATTAGTCTTGTAGAGATGCCACACGGACACTAATCAGTGTCCAGGTTTTTATAGACATGGTGGCAAATCGCAAGATAGCTAACACCGCCTGATTATGAAGTTCACTCAAGGTCTCATTTATTGCTTGGAGTAAAGCAGATCATTGAGCTAAAATGTATAAAGGTCCAGTAGTGAAATAAACAAAAAATCTGTGCTTACTAACATGACTGAATGGTGACAAAAGTTACTATTTAGTCACTGACATATTTAAGGATTGTTTTATGGTGATGATTAAAACAATTATCTAATCACAAAGAAGTTATGTTTTGTTATAAAGTGTCCCTTCACAACTCAGTGGAATTTGATGTAGGAAATTCTGTTCAGTTTCAATTACTGTGTTTTTTAAAGTCATCAGTTCACTAATTAAGTAGGTTATACTTACATTTATGGCCAGTGGCAGACACCCTTATCCAGAAATGTATCTAGTTACTTATCTAATTTATACAACTTGAGCAGTTGAGAGTTAGGCCCTTGGTAGTGGCAGCGTGGTGGTGCTGTTATATAAATTCACGACCTTCCAATGAGAAGTTCAACATTTTGACCACTGAGCTACCCCTTCCCCAAAAATGTTAATAAAATGAAAATTAAAAAATCCTCTACAAATGTGTATAAAAACTCTCCCTTTTCTGGTGTCTCAACCCTTTGGTCCAATTAACTGCCTTCAGCTAAACAATATACTGTGGTTAGTTGCAACAGTAAATCTGTCATAAGAGTCAGTTTTCATGTTTATAAAGTATTTTTTACTTTCCCCAAGAAACAAAGTCAAGCAATCTGAATCCCTGGTGTAACATAAATGGCATTCTGACATTAGATTACTGGCTTCTTAGTTGTACCATAGTTCATATTACTTAAGGGATTTGATTGCAACTCATGGGCAATGATTTTAATCTGAATCTGGCAGAAATTATTTGTTACATCTGCATGAATTACACAATGGAATATACCTCTACCCCATGAGGGGTTCCGTGCCTAATATTCCAGAGCCTGTCTATTTGAATCCTGACAACGCAACGGCGAGGCACAGATCGGGTTTTGAACTTGACCATTCCTGCTGCATTGCACATACAAACAAACAAGACAATACACGGTTTCTATTTTAAATGAGGGACAGACAGAGATACACTTTAGTTACTAAAAACTAAACACAGAGGATACAAGAATGGAAACGGTACAAAAACCATGTAAAGAAGTAAACATATAAGTTTAATGAAGACAAATGTGAATGGCCTGGAAGAGATTGTGGAAATTAATGCAGCCAGCTGAATGTGAACAGATGCTGAAGAATGTTATTGAATGGAGCAGCAGTGCTGGGAGACCAGCAAGTACAATAGCTAGCAGTGTCTCAGATTCAGGCTGTAATAGGAGACCATGAGTGTTTGTGTGTATATATATATATAGGGATCGGAAAAAATAATCAATGGGGGATGGTGAGTTTCAAGAATTATTAGCACTAACAGTCAAGGATAGTTAAATTCAATTATGCAGGAAAAACATTTGAACCAGTGAGTTAGCTAGTCAGCTAGCAATTTTACTCATTTTAAAGCATGGTATATTATAAAAAAATTTGAAACTGCAATTTGTAGCAATTATACTGCCTCAGATTTCATTAACTCTGGACAGTTTTCACCCTATACACTGAAACACACTAATCAACACTCCGCTATATTACTCATCAAAAATGATACATGACTATATAATTATCGTTTAATGCACCATAGTGTACGTAAATTATATGAACATTGGTTCTTCCCCCAAACTGTTGTTGCGAAGTTGCACACAATTGTATACGATAAAATTTTCTCTCCATTTGTATTAAGAGAACCCAAACCTTTTCCGGCATGACAAAGCCCCTGTGCACAAAGCCATCTCCATGAAAATATGCTTTACATGGTTTGGAGTTAAACATGACCCTAATCCTACTGAACACATTTGGGATTAGAACTTTGACACCACCCAAGGTCTCCCCATCTATATCAGTACCTGACTTTACTAACACTCTTGTGGCTGAATAAACACGAATATCCCCAAACACACTCCAAAATCTAGTGGAACATCTTCCCAGATGATTTTAAGTTATTATAACAACAAAATAATCGTAAATGTGGAATGGGATGTTCAAAACACACATGCGAATCGTATGGTCGGGACGACAAATTTCCGTCCTTAATATAGCATTCTAAATTCTTGAATTTATTTTTGAAATATTACATAATTTAAATTATTTAATAAATTCAATTATTTTCATTTAATATATAAAATTAACAGTTTACACAGAAATTGTCTGTAGTAGATTATATATTATAACATTGGCAAATTGATGAGCTATAAGAGGAATAAAAACACTATCAGAAAACAAGTAACTTCGAGGCAAGTAACAAGAGCTCCACTGCAGTTCGGAATGCATCAGGCCACAAAAGGATTCTTTTTTCCTGCAATAACATAAGTCATTATGTTTTATTCCTCAAACTGTAAATGTCTTAATCAGAAATATGGAATTAATCAGAAAAAAGGGTAGAAAAGGCACACTCTGTTGTACATCTGTAAATTTGTAATATTATCTCACTGGAGCATTTTTATATGAAACTGAACTTAAAACTTAAATTTATAGACGTTCAGTTATTAACTGTACCATATAATACACTACATTACAAACATCCATTACTCTAACAGTACAAACCAAAAAACAGTGTCCTTCAGAGTTACCATGTTCTTCCCTACTCCCCAAGAGGCCCAAGCAATGAAATTAGAGCCATCTGTGTATGCTTTTGGTCTGGAGGGGAAATCCATGTCGAATGTTAAAGACGATGAAGTCACTGTAAAAAAGAACATTTATTTGTATGTTCTTCAGGCCACAGCTATGACATCATATGTTTTCTTTTCATTCTCCAAGCACCTTTTAATGAAATTCTACATTTTTTACTCTGTGGTTCATTTTCTCTGTTTCCTACCACCAAGCTGAGAGCCTTACCAGCTTCTACAGCTAATGGTCTAACTGCAGAGTGAGTCACTTCGACAAAAATGTTGCTCCGACTCAACACACATGCTTCCTATTGGGAAAGGGAGGGAGACAAAAAGGAAAAAAAAGAGAGTATGGGGAAAAAGAGTGTGTGTAAATTCCCCTCCTATTATCTTTGGGTCTTTCTCATCGGGTTTAGACTCTGCCAGACATCTTGGTTATGTGGGTCAGAGGAATGAGTGATAAACATTGATTCTCCAGAACTTTTGAGCTGAACAAAGAACTAGACATCAACTGTGAATGATGAACCTCAGATCTGATCCTGAATGTAACATGTAAGCAACTCAGCTGTCTGCCATATAGTCTCTTGATTTTTGAGCACTACCACATTAGTCAAGCCAAGTTTCATGGCAAAATCTGGTATTTGTCTTCACTAAACATGGTCAAGAACAGCCAATACCTATTATGGAACAAGGCTGTTTGACTCAAGTTATAAGCAGCCAATTATGATGACCCACCAGTGTTTCAGAACTATTTAATAATTATTTAATAAAATGATTGTTTGAAAATATATATGTATACAGTAGAAGAAAATTGAGTAACCCAGAGTAAACCTACAGAGGTAGTAACTTGAGCTTAGTATCTACCAAACACTGAACACTGACCACTGGATGGTCCACACTCAATGGATGTTTTACACAATACAGTTAATTTGTGCATTGTATAGATAATATGGTTAGATGTACACTATACTGTAAAAGGTATAAAGGCACCAGATTACCAAATCTATTATGTGGTTCTTTCTCAAATCCGTTGCCAAAAAGTTGGAGGCTTTTGTGTGCTGTAGCATTATAATTTCACTAATGGTGAATGCACTCAGGTCGCCTGAGTCTGCCTTCAATAATGCTGCTTTGGTTTAAGGAATACATCTCTCCAAAGCCACACTCCAAAATCTAGTGGGAATCTTTCCAGAAAGTGGAGGATATTATAACAACAAAGTGGAGTCTACCATCTTTTGCCCATATAAGGTATCACTATTCGAGTATTTTAGTGCATGCCATTTATTGCTGTTTCACTTTTCATGGGGTGCATTTTTAAATACAGATATACTCTAAATGACCCTTTGAATTTTCAAAAAAAGGAGCACAGATCGTATTTAGTTTTATTCTATTTGCAAATAATTAAACTACCAAGCAATAATTAGGCAGGAAAGATCTTTTTTGAAGCCTCTCATGATACGAAAATCTTTCATGCAAATGTGTCAATGGATAACTCTGCATCCAGCATACTTCCGAATAACACTGTCAGAACCAGACCAATCACTGCTGCAAAGCTGTCATTTTGCACACCTGTGCAAAATCCTGTTAAAGTACCCCTGCTGCTGCTCTCTCTCTCTCTCTCTCTCTCTCTCTCTCTAACTCTCTCTCTCTTTCTCCCACTCTCTCTCTCGCTTTGTCTCTCTCTATCTCTAAGTGCAGCAGACGAACTCAGTGGTATTACGGTGTGCGGATTTTTCAAAAGGAATCCACATGTCCGTGGTGATTTGCATGCTCGATTTCCTTTCAGCCAGCTACAGATAATGGTTTGTTAACTAGCTAGCAGTGCATAGTAACAATGCTGTGTCAGCTGTATAGATAGAATAGCATTAGTTGGCTTTAAATACAGTTTAACAGCAGGAAATCTCTAACATCATCAGTAATGACATTTCACAAAGGACTAATCTGCTCTTCATACAATCCGATTACTTATGTTTAATGCAAGGGGATCAAAAGTAAATCTACCACAACTCCTGTCATTCAAAAAACAGGATTACATTTTAAGTCCCGACCCGTTTCAAGGCTTGTCTCTTCTGTGGTTAGTATGTCAACATTTCGAAGACTGTATTCTGCATTAGCATTACAGCCAGGGACCTAGTGCTTTCTAAGTGTGAAGGCTCCCTGTTGACTGTCAGGGCAGACCAAATCCAGCAGTCTGATCTGTCTCTTGGTGAGCTGGTTTATTCTTATAATCATATACTGTATGTATGATACATCATTGGCTCTGCACTCTAGTCGACCAGCTATTGAAAATACCTGCCATGAAACTGATTGTTTTGTTAGTTTAAAAATGGAAACATCTTTGGGACTGATTTGTCCAAGCCTGGAAACACTGGAAGGCTGATGAAACAGAAATGTTGAAAGTGTGTATAGTTAGCCTGCTATATAGCTCACATATAGTTCAGCCCTTTAAATATAAAAAAAAAATACACTGAGTATATACAAAAGCAATGTGCTGTAAAAAAAAAAAACCTTTGTTCAGTTTTTTTTGGGTGAGCTCCAGTAGAAATGTAGGGTATGTATCAGAGCTAAGTCCAGCCTAATTGGAACAGTAATCGACAAACGTCTAGGGTTCACTGGGTCCATTATTCAGCCAGTCTGATTTCCATTACCACTTCAAAAACATTATACATATGTTCAAGGTTGGTCCAGGTTCATAGTGTTTAGGCACCATTCTTTCTTTAATTATAGAGCACATTTGAAACAACAGAGCTCAAACCAAATTATAATTCCATCCACAATAATCACTTGTTTATGTCCTTAAAATAACACCTTCACTCTTTCCAAAATTGAGACACTGCACTATAACACACATTACATGAACCAAGGTTTTGTTGACACCTGACTTTTCCAGCTATATGCGGTTCTTTCCCAAACTGTTGGACACACACTATTGTATAAATTGTCTTTGGATGCACCCGCATTACATTTTTCCTCCACTATATAAACAAAAGCATTGGAAAACATGACATATATGGTTCTTTCCCTTACTGTTACCGCAACGATGAAGGCACACAATTGAGAAGGATGACTTTGGATTTGGTAGAATTACATTTTCTCTTCACTTTAAGACCCAAACCTGTTCCAGCATAACAATGCCACTGTGCACAAAGCTAGCTCCAAGATGATTTGCTTTACATGGATTGAAGTAAAAGATCTTGAGTGGCCTACTATTGAGCTCCTACTATTGACTGAACATCTCTGGGATGAATTGGAATGCTGACTGCACTTCCTCACCCTACTACTTTTCTAACAAATTTCCACAAGCACACTCCGGATTCTAGTGAATCAGGAGTGGACGTTTTTATAACGGTGGAATGGGATGCAAATCTTATGGTCTGGTGTCCACAAACCTTTGTCCATATCATGTATTTCTCACTTTGTGCATGTCTGTTCTTTAAAAAAGCAAAACCGTTACACAATGATGTAATTTCATTTTAATACCGCACCCTTTCTGACTCACAGACAGTAAAGAACCCGTTACAAAGCAGGTCTTCATAGCACAGTGCCTAGTAAGATGGGAGATTAACCCTCCTGTAAGCATAAGAACAGCATAGCAAGCAGGCACAAAAGACTTCACCGCATGTTTCTTCTGATCATATCTGCAAAATACGCTGACAGTTCTATAAAAATGGAACAGCTGCTGCCAAAAGAGAACAAATGATTGGAAGAAAATATATGAGTGCACACCGTCTCCACAGTCTCCCAAACAGAGCTGCAATGTCTCCAGTCCTACAGCTGGAGGCCATTTTTCAGGACATGCAGCAGGGCTGGTTTTGAGTTTGGGGGTTTGGTTGAATGTGCCAACAAAAGGCAGGCAGCCAAAGTGCAGGCTGTTAATGAGACACTATCTTTCTGTCGGTATTTCCTACTCCCCAGACTGCTTAATTGCACACTCTTTTTTTTTCCTCTCTGTCCTCCCTTTTCACTCTTCCCAAGTTTCCCGGTATGCTTTTAATCTTGTGCATTTTCTATTAGCCTTTCTTCTTTCTTTCTTTTGTTTCAATGTCTCATTTTTTTAGCAGAATTCTACATTCAACATATCAAACCGCCCTATGTCTATCTCAGTCCGATGTTATTTCTTCGCACTTTTTTTTTTCTGGGCACTGTTCCAGGCCTTGTGGAGGTTGGGGTTTTGCTGCAAGCTCTCCAGACGCTCTCTCTCTCTTTTTTTCCAGGAGAGAGTCGAGTTTAGAGAATGTCTCACTAATGGCTAGTGTTTGCAAAAGGAAGTGTGCTTATTTCCAAACCCACATTTCCCACAATGCCCTTTTTCTTCACACTGTGAAACACAGTAGAGTCAAGGACCTCTTTGTTAAACAGCTCTGGCTGCATTGTATATTTGTGAATGCCTGAAGCATCAGTGTTATTCCCTAAGTAATCATCCATAACTCTTTACATGCATATTATAGTAATATAATTAATGACACATTGAGCTGTGTCCTGCAAGTTTTTAACATAACATTGGAAACGTTATTCAGAATAATGCCTCTAAACCCCTTTGTTTTTTTATTTAGGTTAGCTACTCAACAATGATAAAAGAGACAGAACGCCAGGACAAAGGCACAGCGATTGTATATCTGAAAAATGATTTAGTAGCTTTAAAAACCTTTTGTTTCTGGCTGTTTACCTTCTCTCCAGACCTCTATTTTTTATTTTCAGGAAAAGCAAGCTGGGCAGAAATACACTACCTCTTTTCATTAGGTAATTTACCTCTATCTGCTCATCCAGAGCTCCCTCTTATTATGAGGCTCTTTCAAAGGAAATGGACAGAACTGGCCAGACAAAATCATTACTATAAAACACCAGCACAATGCCAATGACAGGACAAGTGCACTGCTATAAAGAACAAGAGAGAGAAAGAAGAAGAGAGAAAGAGAGATAAAAGTGACAGGTGGTCAAGGAGTGAGGTTATAAACATGGAGGACGGACAATTCATAGAAAACTCATTAACATTACAGAGAGAACACGAAAGTAATCAGCTTGAGTAAGCAGAGAGGAAAAGAAAGTATATATACACGGAGAGAGTCAGAGCTCTTAGTTAGCTCTTAGTGTTTGGATAGATTGGTTTTTAGATTTTCTGGCTTCACATGTGCACCTCTCTATATGGAAAAAATTTGTTACAGACAGACAGACAGACAGACAGACAGACAGACAGACAGACAGACAGACAGACAGACAGACAGACAGATAGATAGATAGATAGATAGATAGATAGATAGATAGATAGATAGATAGATAGATAGATAGATAGATAGATAGATACTGTAGATAGAATAACTATTGATTGCTTCACCAGAATTGCTACACCACAAGCTTTATAACCTCAGGACACATGAACAATCCAAACAGCCCTGAATGGTTCAGAGACACTGCACAGAATATAAAATGTGCTGAGTTTTATTCCTCTGAGTCTAATTTCTACTAATCTATTCCTTTTTCTCATACCATTTTCTTCTTCCCCACCCTAACCCTTGAACAATTTTTTAACGTTGCCATGAGAACATGTTTTAGCAAGAGCAGATAAAAATATTCTGATTAATTTTCTCAGGCCAAAAAGCTAAATTTCCTTTTCAGAACAAAGTGTGTTAAAAAGGCATTGGGTATTTAATATATGCAGCACAGAAGCAGAGCATAACCATGTGATCACTATCTTGGCAAGGTCCTAAAATTAAAATCTATTAGCTGACTGAGTCCTACAGAGGACCTGTCCCAAATGGCCCTTTTCCAAGTCCACATAGTGTTCCATACTTTTCCTGCAAGCGCACAGTATGCACATCTACTGTGTTCAAGTATACAACAATTAAGAAAGTCAAACACCTGGGACATAGCAAACTTCTTAATTTCTCACTCATGAACACTGCTATAAGCACTCAGCTCCCTTCAACGTGAGCAGTTTATATAATTAGGCAATGTTCTGTAACAGAGGACATCATCACCTCCAGCCTGACCCAAACCCTGTCCAACTGCTGTGAGAGCAAGCAGCCTGAGGGAACGACTACTTTCCCTCACCAGAGCATCTTCCTTGACTCCGCCTTAAACATATTATCACTTTTTATCACTTTTTAATTTAAAACTCATTCCTCAGTTAAACCTTTCAAGCACACTTTTATATTACATACTAACACAGCTAGCTAGCTAGATAGATAGATAGATAGATAGATACAGAAACACAAATAAATAGGTCAAATCATTAATTTCTATAATCATTAATATTGACCATGAAAGATGTTGCTGTGCATGTTATTAAATTATTAATAAATTAAACTTTTTAACACAAAGTACCATTTATGATGCTGTTTATTATAAAATTATCCTTATGACCATTTAAACGATAGGTATATATACACACACACACACACACACACACACACATATATATATATATATATATATATATATATATATATATATATATAAATGGTTTAATAATAAAACATTAAACAGATGCTCTTACACATTCAGCCAGATGAAATCTGAATATCTTCAGATAATGACAATTATCTAAACAAGTGCCTTTTGTGTATTTTATTTATTCCAATGCATTTTCTAATTTATCTAATGATACCAATATTGCTGGCAATAGACCTTATCTGTTATGCTATAATGCACTGAGAAAGAGTTTGGTTGTTTATTGTAGCTCAGAGGGACAAATTTATATTTGTATTTATCCAACATCTGTCTCAAATGTGTCCCAGATATCCTGAAGTGGTTTGCTTAATCCAGTTTGTTGGATTTCCTGGCATTTCTATGTGGGTGTAGATCTAATCTTGCTCCTCAAGATGCATTACACTAGCAGGAGTAAACTGGATTAAACTGTCTCGGAAGGCTGACAGAAAAATTGGGTCCAATTCATATTTGTAAGAGCCGGCATGATGCTCCTCATGCCCCCAGACTGAGGTTAATTGTGAGTGTCCTAGACGCTTGTACTGCCTGAACACTGTAGGTCATTATTCATCAGGAAAGCTGAACCTGAGCAGAATCAGAGCACACTGACCTCAGGGAGAAATGGGCAACTTTTCACTCTCCCTCTCTTCAATCTCCACATTTATCTTTTACCTATTTCACACTATTGTTCTCATTTCTCACTCTATACTTCCTACTTGTTTCTCTTATCTATTGCTTTGTTCTGTTACCCAACCTCTTCCTTACACTTGTGTCCCTCATTTTTACCTATTTCCTCTTTTGCGTCCCTCTTTTCTCCTTATGTCCATCACTTTGTCAGAAAGACTATTTTTGTAGGATCAGCATAAGTAAATGTGGAATAGATGAGTATTCTTTCTCTCTCTCTCTCTCTCTCTCGCATGCCCCTTCTCTCTCTGACACACACACAAACACATTCTCTCTATCTCAGGTTGAAATTTAATAATACAATTGTATTTGCTTCCCTCCATGTCATTCATTAAGAAATGACATCCTAGTAAAAAAAAAAAAAACCCTGACAGACATGCACATTTTCTCACACAGTGTTCTCTCTCTCCATATCTTTCTCTCGCTCTGTGTGTGTTTGTGAACCCTACTGACAAACAAAATGTCCTGACTATGTAGGAAAACCAGAAAAAACACCCAAAAACAACCAACCTTGTCAGGACGAGAAAGACAGCCCTGGCAGCAGAGTGCTTTTTATACAAGATATGTTTTTAGCAGTCAGAACAGAATGCATAAAACACATCTCTTTGTGTTTACTAAGGTAAGTGGTTGGGTTATTAGGGTAGGATTAGGTGTTGAAACGTCTTATTATACATGGATTAGATAGCTAAATACATGCACTATATACTGCATACAGCAGGAATAATCCCTGAAAGGTCACAAAAACTAGCACACACTGTACTGGACGTTTATGTCCTAAAATACTCTTATGTCCATTTTAATAGAAAAACCTATACACCAGCATATTTGTATAGCACTTTTAAAAATGGACATTGTCCCAAATCAGCTTTACAGAGATAAAGAGGTTCTGAAAACGAAGTGTAAAATCTTTGTGAATTTTAGTTTGGTCCTTATTAGTTTATTCATAATAAGTGAGCCAGTGGCGAATGTGGCAGAGAAAAACTCCCTGAGATGGTATGAAGAAGAAACCTTGAGAGGAACCAGACTCAAAAGGGAAGCCATCCTCATCTGGGTGGCACCAAACGTCCATTCATTATAGTGTTAACAGTGACTGTTTAGTGATTGGTGCTTCAATGCAGAACTGTTCATGCAAACTCAGAGTCCTATGCCATTGTAGCAGTCTGCTGATATTAATTACAGTCCAAATCCAATTCCATGCACATAGTTCTTAAGTTGCTCAGTAACTTCATGGATCTTAAGGATTCATTCATGCAGTTATATAATCAGCCAATCAGGTGGCAGAAGCACAATGCAGAAAATCATAGAGATACAGATCAAGAGCTTCAGTTAATGTTCATATCAAACATGCGATTGAGGAAAATGTAATGTCTGTGAATTTAAACTGTGCCATGGTGGTGTGTACCAGATGGGCTAGTTTGAGCATTTCAGAAACTGCTGAACTCCTGGGAATGTCACACACAAGTCTCTAGATTCAGGATCTAAACATTCCTCTCGAATATCAAAAAGAAATAGTCGACTCTGTATATCTTTCCACTAATCGATCACTCTTAGGGTTAAAAAAATTATTTAATTTTACGAAGAGTTCTTTTATTTGCCGAAATATTGTAACACAGCTGGATACTCATATTTCTTATAGTATAACCTATGGTTGATATGAGAACATTTAACAACTGCAACATCTCTGCTTAATTTGTATGACTCACCAATCATCAGAATACTATTCCTCTAATGGTGTTCAGTATTTTTTTAATTAATACCAGCTACATGCAAGTTTCAGACAAGATTATACAAAGCGTACAAACACAAAGGCATCAAAGACACAAGGCAGAGATGTTTGTCCTGGATTTGTGTTTTTCCAATACTGAGTGATATTTCCCAATAATAATGTGTGTGTGTGTGTGTTTGTGAAAGCTGTAGGGCATTTAAGTTCACAATGGGGAAAGCAGCAGTTGGAGATTTAGGCCAACACCCATTCAGAGCATGTAAGAAACCTATCATTCCTTAGCATCTTAGGGAGATATAAATCTAACAGTGTAGCAGTGATCACCAGATGGTGAAGAAGTCTGGGAAACCTAAAGTGTGTGCGTGGGCCTTAACTCGTGAATTGTCACCCATTAAAGCTGAGGTTTAACCTGCATCTGTAACATATGAGTAATTACTACAGGCAAGTTTTTTAACATGTTTCCTGTACTGACTCTAAACTATCTTGTACTATCTAATACAAAACTGAAACACTATTTGTGTTTAGAAGTGGGTGTGGCCTAAATCTATTTTTTTTTTTTTTTTTCGGGGTTTTTTTCACTTAAACGAAAACCAATGTCCTGCAAAACATTGGAAATTTTTCAAATGTAGAGATGCCATAAATTTGTGAATTCTAGCTCTAACATTTCCGCAATTTTGGCTATATTACGTTATTATTGTTCCAAGCCAAAAGCTTCAAATTTCTTTTTTGTCCTGCAGGATTCATGTTCCATATTCAAACATAAAAATAAAAACCGTCTATCTCCTATTGTAATCTGTTATTCTTTAGATGACCTGTTTCATTCTGAACAAGATATTTGTAATTAGTTGTATCTCTACATTCCTCTAATACAAAAAGTACTTAAGATTTGACAAATATGAGAAAATGTCTTACATTGCTCAGTACAAGATCTTACAATATGCCTTAAAACTTTGAGAGCTACCACTTTCACATTTCATGCATGATAATGTGAATGAGCCGCGAGCTCGTGAAATGCTCTCAATCTTACACGGTACACCACTTAGATCTGATTTTTATGGTTGCAAATTACAAAATGGCTTTTTATATATAATCAGGGCGTTTTTCAGCATGAAAGACAACTTTCACCGGCTCAGAAATAAAATCCAGCAGCACTGACAAAGACAATAAAACATGCTGGGAGAAGATACTGCAGAGAGAAAACCCAAAGCTGCAGGATTAAGACACATTCCTTCAATAACTAAACCAGACCTAGATTCGGAGAGTCTTTAATGTTTATTTTCTGGGCTGCAGTTTGAGATGCTGCATCTGAGTGATAAAATCAGACAAAATCAATCCATCCTTCTACAACTTCCCACCGGTTTGTCATCTCTAACGACTGTCGGCCTTTCACCAAGTTTACTTAACAGCGATGGTGAAAGATGCAAGTGCACTGATGCGACGATCATCCTATCAGAATCAGCATCAAAAACACACCCCTGAGCCTTTACACTTGGGGTCTTATGTCTGATTTGTGTCCTAATAAGATTTCACCCACATTAACACATTGACACGCATACCTTTCTGATTATCGAATTGTTAACTTATGTTAAAGACACCAATACTTGTGGACCCGTGATTTTTTTTAAACATGCCTTTAAACTTCAGCATATGCAGGATCTGTGTGCTTTGATGTAATATGTTAGGAGAGGTTTGAATTGTCAATTGTGGCTTTTAGAGTTGGATTTCTGGGAAACACTTTACACCTGGCTGTCAAATTTGTATCCCGATTAGGGATCATTTAAGTACAAATTCACAAGTAAATGCACTTACGATATACCAAGTGACAACTCAAACCCCTTGAAACATAAAAAAAATCGAACAAAACATGTAGGGGGTTAAGATGCGTACAGAAAAGATTTAATGCTGCAAAAATCTCCTACATAGAAACCAGGTTAGCAGGGAATTGTGTGTGTGTGTGTGTGTGTGTGTGTGTGTGTGTGTGTGTGTGTGTGTGTATATATATATATATATATAAGAAAGACAGGATTTAAATCCAATTTGACTCGAATGTAACCTATGTGGTTAAGATAATATCAGGATACAATCCAGATACAAATCCCATTATGCCAGCAAGTTGAAACAGGATCTCACACCTCCAGAAGTGTTTAAATATTTGGGTTTAAATTTGTCCAAACACTGTAATAAGAATTAATGTTAAATGCACATATTACTATTCCCCCAAACTTAATATCAAACCCAAAGTGTTTATTGTTAAAAAACTCTTACCCCAATAATTACAATGTTTTAATATATTCACAAAAATGTCATTCTTCACCATTTATAGCCCCAGGTACGTTAGTGGAATGTATGGAAAACAAGCTTCTGTTGTCACTTATATTATAACTACTTTTAACTGTAATAAGGCAAGTATGAAATAAAAACCCTAGAAAGTACAAAGTCATCTATCTTGAAGACTCCTCCATGGGGCAAGACTTAACAAATGCCATCCTTACCTGTGTTCCTTGCCACTTTTTCTTGAGATAAATTTTAATTAAAGATTTTTATATCCAGGCTTCCTTCCAAGCTGCACTGCAGCAATATCTTTTTTTTAAATCTCTATATAAATACAATTTAATTTAATTGAGTTACTTTTTAATGAAATACATTGTAAAATATACATCTTTGTACAAAACGCTTGTAATGAATAATAATTAGGCATGTGGACAACACCTTTCTGTGGAGAAACCTAATAGAAGGGGATGTGTGACATTAATTACAATAATGAAATATTTTCTAGAAAATCCAGACACCTGATAAGCGTCGCAACACTTGGCTTCAATAAAGAGTGTGCGTTTTTTTAATAGTTTTGAACATTTTGACTCGGTCATTAAAACAGCATTAAAGAATTTGGTGAAATCTGTCTTTTACAAGAGAGATCGCCATATTTATGAACACCGCATAATCATATTCTCTGAGCATTTACCAAACACATGTACCCTATTTTTTCATTATTATGCCCGGATTATATGAAGTGTCCACCATACAAATCCCCGTGAATGAGCTGTTACTATAGAAACAATAAAAGCGCATTGATGTAAACCTGTGATTTGAATTACAGCTGGAGCCGCTGATAATTGTGGTATAGAAAATTACTTGCGAATGAGGCATTCAATAAGAACACAAACACTTCATGCATTTCTACTTGGAATCCATATATAATTCTGGTATTCAAGACACCACAAGGTGTAAACAAGGTCCAAAAGATTCAGGAGTTCATTTTTAATTAGTAAAAAAAGAAAAAAAAAGAGAATGGTTGTAATCAATGTGTTATCCTATAGATCAGATCCACTATATGACTTGTATGCATGTAGTGTATATATTAGATATAGAGTTCATTCTTCACTGCATTGGCATTAATAGGGTTAAATCTAAAGAATTTAGGGTTCACACACAAAGGTGGAGAGGAGGAAAAAAAAACCTCTTGGTGAGTTCTTACTGAGTTCAAATAGCAGATGTTTTTCTCATTTCTGTGTTTCTCATTTCTACCAAGCTTTAATTACTTTGAATAAGAAATAACTCATTAGCATATCATAATTATTATGCATTTTGCAGTTTGAAAGACTTACCTGAGCTTGGCAGGAAACTGCAACCAGCAGCACGACAGCTGCGAGACTTCGGAACATCTGTACAGGACGCAGTGAGTAGAATGGAGGAGAAGTAAAAGAGAATAAAGAGGAAAAACGGAGCAAAATGAGCCTATAATTAAAACCAAATCTCATAATTAATCACAATACATGTATCTCAGGCTGAGGAAAAGGTGTGAAGCGTGCAGGGTAAATGTACTCACCTTGTTTATGATGTTTGTGGGTTTAGAAGCTCCGGGTAAGAAGAAAAGAATGAAAGCTCCGCTGCGCGCGCGGCTCTGCACTCCAAGTGGACAGGAAATTCGGCTCGCGCTCAGGAATCCGGACGAGACGTGTAGCCCCGCCCCTTCGTCACGTGACCATTCGCCCACAAGTAGAATAAACGTTTCAACGTATTATTATTATTATTATTATTATTATTATTATTATTATTATTATTATTATTATTATTATTATTATTCAATATGTTTATATTCTGGCATAATTATTATTATGGTTTAAGTAATAATGATAATTTATGCTATATTTTTTTCTATTAGAATTAATTCTATTTTGCATATAGAAAAGTAAATAATAATATAAAATATTATTTGATGTAAAAAAAATAATACAATAATAAAATACATACATACATACATACATACATACATACAAATAAATAATAATAATAATATTATTATTAATAATAATAATAATAATAATAATAATAATAAACTCAGTAAAGTAAATCTAAAACAATGTATACAAGTATAAGGGTACAAATGATAACATAAATAAATAAATAAATTGTTTTGAGAAGAGCAGAATATTGCCATTTCGTTCCACATTTAGTCCTATTTTGCTCCTATAATTTGCTCCACTTTTTTGGGAAGATGTTCTACTAAATTTTGGAGAGTGCTTGTGTACATTTGTGCTCATTCAGACAAAGGGGGTGTTAGTAAAGTCAGGCAATGATGTAGGTGAGGTGAGAAGGCCTGGGGTGCAGTGAGCTAGTTCCAATTCATCCCAAAAGTGTTCAGTAGGGTTGAGGTCAGAGCAGGAGATCTTCCACTCCAACCCATGCATATCTTCATTGCCATGCTGGAACATCATCCATCCATCCATCAATCCAACCACCCATCCATCCATCCATCCATCCATCTATCTATCTATCTATCTATCTATCTATCTATCTATCTATCTATCTATCTATCTATCTATCTATCTATCTATCTATATATATATATAGGTAATATGATGTGTATGTAGTATGGTATGGTATGGTATAATACATGTTTTTGTATGTTTGTATGTTGGTGTGAAGGGAAGATGCAGGTGAAGGTAATGAATGATTATTAGGACATGCAGCCTGTTCCAGAGTTGGCTTTTTAAGATGACACCCAATGTTGCAGACAAACTGGTTGCTCCACATATGATTGCTACTATACTATCTGCAGTAATATAGCAATATTAAATAGTTATTAAATTAATTGATGAATGGATTTATTCAAATCACTTATAATCAGACTAAGTGGAGGAAGGTGAAAAGATCTTACGTAAAGGCCTAACAGTGCCAACATAGTGCTGTAGTAAATTGAGCTCAACTATTAAATTAGCAGCCTAAAGCCAATCAAGTGCATCATCACCACTTTGTATACTAGCTTACAGGCTCCAACCTATTTTTGCTGTCCTTGACACAACACATCTAAATAAACAAAGCAGTTCATCAACATTCTTTTCTGAGTTAAAGAAAATTTATTTAAGCAATAAAACAATAAAATGTACAGTATATGAAGTACTTGATGAGCAGGATTGGGGTTGGGACCCTATGATCTATGATATTAAAAATGACACTCTTATTTTGCTGTTTCATGTTTCATAATGAAATTAGATAAGACTGCTTTAAAGCAGCTGAATCTGCTGAATAGGCTGATCTAAGAGCTATCTGGGCATGGCCTAATATTTTTACATTGACATTGTTACTCATTTGGCAGATGCTTTTATTGAAAGCTTGGCAATACTGTAATCCAGACTCACATCAGTGGACATAATCCAACAGTTAAGAATATTAGATAAATCATTATGAAAATAGTATGAATTAAGTAATAGTATGTAATAACAAGTATGAATTTTTTTTTTTTTGGTAAAAATAAAAACTTATATTGTTCATAAAATGTGATTATTAGTACCTTTGGTAATTGTTTTATAGCTGTCACTGTGTTTCTCAGTGATGTTCTCAGTGCCTGCATAAATACATGTACTGTACATGTACATGTACTGTACAGAAACCCAGTGAGATAAGCAATATTTTCCACAAGAAGTATCATAACTGATGCAATAGAGCATTAACAGAAATTTTATTGCAATGCTCCTGTGAGCAGGAATCTGAGTAAAATTGTGTTACATTCTCTTTATGCATTGCAATAAGAAAAAGTAAACATCGTATTTTAATTAAATTTGGCTGTGATAAGAAAATGCAAATGGTACCCACAGTCTCCTTAGTCCAAAAAAAAAGCAAAATAGTGCAAATGCTTCAGGCAATAAAAGTATGTTTAAAATGCAAATGCTGGCTCTGTTACAGCTGGTGCTTTTATCTCATAATCAAGCGAAACAGTTCTGAAATATTGAAATTTGATTAATTTTGGGAGAAATGGGTAGTGAGGAGGAAAACATCATACAATGAATGATGATTAAATATGCAAATTATCCCAAATTCAAAGAAAGTAATGAATAATCCATGTCTAGACCAAAAAAATAAAAATTACCTCCTCCAAGATTCACCATTAGCAAAGGGCTTTGTTTAGGGTTGTGGTGCACTGATTAGTCTTGCATTGTATTCTGATTAACATAAATACATAAAATAAAATAAAACAAAGCAAAATAAATAAATAAATCATAGCAGTTTCCTTTTCTGTGTGCCAGACTCACATATACATAATACATACATCAATCAGACAAATAGATTAAACAACATTTAAAGATAAAACAAAGACAGTGTCCATAAAATACACTTTATTGTTTTATTTTTTGTTAGGTTGTGCCATTGTAAAAGCGTTTAATTCAACAGCCTTTTTCAAGAGATCTCTTGAAATGTAAATTACACTGACCCTCTCGATACTGATTTATTTATGAACACAATCTGACCGTTTAACTTTTAAGCACATTACATTAATAAGATTAGAATACAGCCAGTGTTATATTGTATACAGTATATATAATATCCTTCCTTTTGGAGTGTGCTTGTGAACCTTTGTGTTCATTCAGCCACGATGGTGTTAGTAAAGTCATGTACTGATCTAGGTGATATGAGGAGGCCTGGGGTGCAGTCAGCAGTCCAATTCACCCCAAAGGTGTTTAAGAGAGTTGAGGTCAGAGCTCTATAGCAAGGCCACTCAAGGTCTTCCACTACAATCCATTTAAATAATATATTTAAGAAGCTCTGTTTGTGGGCATTGTCATTTGTGAGCTGCCTGCAGTTGTCTTAATCAGATTTAAAACACTTAGGCTTGGCTACAAAGCACCTAAAATGGAGCAGTACCCAGCATTTTACAGTACTTATCTCCCTGTACTGCACTATGCTATTTCCAATCCTCACCAGTGTTCAACTAGTCCCAGCATATCTCAGGGTTTAGGGAAGACATGCTTCCAGGCTCTTCTTTCTTCCTCTTGAAATCTAAACAACTGAGTCACTACCATTGTAATGGTGCTTAAAGATCAAGCTGAGTTTCTTAAATTAGTACTTATTATAAGTACTTATGGATTAGAAAAAAATGAAAAAACTTTCTAGCTTTTTTTCTCTCAAACAGAGATTTACATGGATGGTATTGTTAGCGCTTTTGACAATGGACATTTTCACTTTTCACAATGTAATTATATATATAACTTTTACATTTATAAACCAGTCCATGTATGTTTATCCTTAATGAGCGAGCCAGTGGAAACTGTGGCAAGGAAAAGCTCTCAGATGAAACCTTGAGAGGAATCAAACTCAAAAGGGAACCCATTCTTATCTGGGTGACAAAAAATGTCCATAGCCCTAAGCTGCTGTAATAAACTGTTTATATTAATTACAGACCAAATCCATCGTCATGTTTCTTAAGTTTATGCCTGTTTAGTAACTTCATGGTTCTTCATGGACTGTTTCATCTTCAGCAGCAGTGAGTGTTCTCCAGTGGAAAAAAACTCCATCCAGAGGTAAAACGTCAGGATGATTCAGGCAGGTCCAGAAAGAAAAAAATGGACAGAATCACTGATTGAATGAAACACTTTTAATTCAAATTGGATTGTCAACTTTATTAACTCTATTTAAAATAAACAATAGTTTTGTCACAACACAGAAAAATGTATTACACACTTCATTTAAAAAACCCCAGTACTACAGAACAATGTTAAAACAATGTTCAGAAATATCAGGTGTCTGGATAATAAAATAAATTCCCTGTTTGACCACATTTATTCCCTTCAATCCAGTATATTGGTTTGTGCTAAACATCTGCTATGTACTGAGCTCTGTGCATAATCTGGTTTTCAAGGCTCCACTTGATTACCGCATGCCAGATTTAATCTTAATGAGTTTACACACTGCAACAATTGCAAACAGAGAGGCTTAGCTCAGATATATGTGCATTCTTTTTCTGTAGAAAAAAAAAAGACCAAGCCAAAGGGCGAAGTAAACCATGTGGCCTTCTACTTATCTCTTTATCTGTAAAAGCAGAGATTAGGCTTGACCGTTCAGTCGATTCTAAAATAACTCCAGCAGAACAGTTTAGGGTTAGGAGCCTATAGATAAACATCTCACAAAGCGTTTGAGTCGATAAACACCACCATTTGTTAACTCTCTTTCATTAAAAAGTGCAGTGATGCTGGCAGAGATGGACCTTCTGTTTTTCACACTTTATCTCTGGCTGCCATGCTGCACACACACCAGGCTGTCAGGCAGGTAGGGAAAGGAATTGGAGGCGGTTTTGGTTAAAAAAGGACACAGATAAAAAGAAGGAGAGAGAGAGAGAGAGAGAGAGAGAGAGAGAGAGAGAGAGAGAGTAGCAGAAAGTACAAAGAGTAAGAATGCATACAGAGAGGGCAAGAGATAGAAAAAGATATAAACATCCAGAAGTATTTTGAAGCCAAAATCCACCGCACACAAAAAAAAAATCGTGATTAGTTTGTATATCTGTGTCCAACAATTATCTATAGCAATAACATCCCATTAAATCTAAAAAACTTTCTTTCGGCTTCTCCCATTAGGGGTCGCCACAGCGGATCAGCCGCATGTTTGAGTTGGCACGTTTTTACGCTGGATGGCCTTCCTAACACAACCCTCCCCATTTATCCGGGCTTGGGACCGGCACTAAGAGTGGCTGGGGTTGGTTCCCTGACCGGGGATCAAACCCGGGCATCCCATTAAATCTACACAACTTAAATGATCATATTACATATACTTACTATATGCATATTAACAATTAACTCACTTTTGGGAATTTACCTGTATAACAAAATGGATACTTAATTTATCACCTTTTATTCTTAGTACTTTATATATACAGTGAGGAAAATAAGTATTTGAACACCCTGCTATTTTGCAAGTTCTCCCACTTAGAAATCATGGAGGGGTCTGAAATTGTCATCGTAGGTGCATGTCCACTGTGAGAGACATAATCTAAAAAAAAAAATCCAGAAATCACAATATATGATTTTTAAACTATTTATTTGTATGATACAGCTGCAAATAAGTATTTGAACACCTGTCTATCAGCTAGAATTCTGACCCTCAAAGACTTGTTAGTCTGCCTTTAAAATGTCCACCTCCACTACATTTATTATCCTAAATTAGATGCACCTGTTTGAGGTCGTTAGCTGCATAAAGACACCTGTCCACCCCATACAGTAAGAATCCAACTACTAACATGGCCAAGACCAAAGAGCTGTCCAAAGACACTAGAGACAAAATTGTACACCTCCACAAGGCTGGAAAGGGCTACGGGCCAAGCAGCTTGGTGAAAAAAGGTTCACTGTTGGAGCAATAATTAGAAAATGGAAGAAGCTAAACATGACTGTCAATCTCCCTCGGACTGGGGCTCCATGCAAGATCTCACCTCGTGGGGTCTCAATGATCCTAAGGAAGGTGAGAAATCAGCCCAGAACTACACGGGAGGAGCTGGTCAATGACCTGAAAAGAGCTGGGACCACCGTTTCCAAGGTTACTGTTGGTAATACACTAAGACGTCATGGTTTGAAATCATGCATGGCACGGAAGGTTCCCCTGCTTAAACCAGCACATGTCCAGGCACGTCTTAAGTTTGCCAATGACCATTTGGATGATCCAGAGGAGTCATGGGAGAAAGTCATGTGGTCAGATGAGACCAAAATAGAACTTTTGGGTCATAATTCCACTAAACGTGTTTGAAGGAAGAAGAATGATGAGTACCATCCCAAGAACACCATCCCTACTGTGAAGCATGGGGGTGGTAGCATCATGCTTTGGGGGTGTTTTTCTGCACTGTATTAAGGAGAGGATGACCGGGGCCATGTATTGCGAGATTTTTTTTCTAACTTCCCTCAGTTAGAGCACTGAAGATGGGTCGAGGCTGGGTCTTCCAACATGACAATGACCCGAAGCACACAGCCAAGATAACCAAGGAGTGGCTCTGTAAGAAGCATATGAAGGTTCTGGCGTGGCCTAGCCAGTCTCCAGACCTAAACCTAATAAAGAATCTTTGGAGGGAGCTCAAACTCCGTGTTTCTCAGCGACAGGCCAGAAACCTGACTGATCTAGAGAAGATCTGTGTGGAGGAGTGGGCCAAAATCCCTGTGTGTTCAAATACTTATTTGCAGCTGTATCGAACAAATAAATAGTTAAAAAATCATACATTGTGATTTCTGGATTTTTTTTTTTTAGATTATGTCTCTCAAAGTGGACATGCACCTACGATGACAATTTCAGACCCCTCCATGATTTCTAAGTGGGAGAACTTGCAAAATAGCAGAGTGTTCAAATACTTATTTTCCTCACTGTATTTGATCAGTTTTACAATACTTAGACATGTAATTCAGTACTGTGAAATACACTATTTAAACATGAATAATTTTATGAATATTAGTGAAGGAGTAGAACACAAAGGTGTGCTGCTATAGGAAAATAATCATTGGCACAGGGGTGATGTGGTTAGAGAGGTACCATTTTCTACTACTAATAAAAGCATTTTATTCCTCTCATATGACAACGATTTATCAATAATTTACATATTTTATTTATTAATAAATTACATCAATTATTTCATCCGTTTATTGTTACATTTGACATTTTATTTTTTTTGCTCTTGAAGTCAATACGACAATGAAATGTTTTGTTGCATAAAGCGTTTATTTATCAGTAAATCTGAATTATAGCGTTATCTCTGACTGAAATTGGAGACTCCTGTCAAAAATGTTAAATGGACTTACAGAGAACATGATCATGTAAAGCATTAGACATATTTTTAAATTGATGATGCATCCATTATACAAATCCTTGTGCAAGTTAACACTATAGAAGTGTATCACATGCATTAGTATACATTGGATATTTGTTCTGCAACCTGGACTATTGTCAGAGCTACTGTTTAAGAAAATAATCAATCCATCCTGACCAAATATGTTATATTAAATATAATACAAGTTACAGTTCTGGCAGCATATATATGATATCTAAAGTCTTCACACAAGAGTAGCATCACTGACACAGTTTAAAAAAAAATGCAGACTACAAAATGACTCAAAAATCTGTCAAGTTATTAAGGGATATCATTTCCATTAACCTCTTTAAATATTTAAGCCTTGTGGGTAAGCTCCTGCACAGCTTTTAACAGAAAGAAGAGTCAGTAATTCTGTTCAATGTTGATGAGCTTCAAACAGTTGAAATCAAGTCGTGTTGAATTTTGCATTAAACATTGAAATTGATATCATGAATTTATTTTTGCATAAAAGAAGACTATATACATGAATTAATTTTCGACTTCATGACTTCATGATTGATTTTACTTCATATTGTGAACTTTTTTAGCACTGTACCAACACCACCACCATCACGACCACCACCACCTTCAACAAATATCCTTGTACAGATGTCTGAAATTGAACCATTTTCAATTAAAAATCCCTATGCTTTGTTCAATTTGCAATGTAACAGAGATTATGTGCTAATTGCATTAGAACTAATTGCCTGTAATAAGAGTCTTTACGTCTTTATAAATCATGCGCTTGCATTGATTCTGTATAAAAAATGATCCTATTCGTCATTCCTTTATCTCTTTATTCTTTTGTTTAAAAAAAAAGTTTGATCCACATAAAAAATGCTGTGCATTGGCTGGATAAAAAACCATGAAATTACTTTTAGGTTGCATCCATCATATTTGACGGATAGATAAAAGACACAATTTCCTTAGAAATGTAATAATAGTGGGTACATAAAGAGTTAAGTGTACAATTAAAAAAACAGAGCTGACAATCGTTCATATTCCAGCGTTTTATTGAAAAAGGCTGTAATGCTGATGTTATAAAGGAGATTGCATTCCCTTATCATATTGTGATTATCTGCATTGTCACAATTGCTTTCAAATAGATGGTTCTCATGACGATATGCATGAAGGCAGAATATGTATTCCACTCTATTATAAAACACTTATCCTTCTCTATACATTTTTAATGGTAGAAATGTAAATGATTCTCTTACTGGCATTAGTTGTGAAAAGAAGTTGACTTGACTGTCATTGAAAAACACACCAACCTGCTATTAAAACAATACCAGTTAGCAATATATCATAGACACATCTTTTTTATAGAGATCATATCTAGCAATGCAGATCACACATATAGACTGCAAGCTTTTATAAAGAAGCAGCCTTATTTCAGTCCACATAGTTCATGGCACATTCGGAATCTAATAGATGCAAATATTTGGCCTGTCATATATGAAACAATGAACCTCTCTATACAGCAATCATTGCAAGCAGTTTGTAAACAAGAATTTGCAAGAATGGTACTTACATGGGTTTACGACTATCATATCATCACCAACTGAAAAAGAAAGAGAAAATACGTATAGTACGTATATATATATATATATATATATATATATATATATATATATATATATATATATATATATATATATATATATATATATATATATATATATATATATATATATATGTGTGTGTGTGTGTGTGTGTGTGTGTGTGTGTGTGTCTCTGTCTGTGAGGAATACACCATAATTAATACCAGGTTTGGTAATTAAAGCCTTGACCCCTGACAAGCTGTCATCTCTCATTCCATACCTCAGAGTGAACAGGTGGGTCTTAATGCTCTTTAATTGCTAAAGTGCAGCTAATAAATAATTAATAATTTCTTCAAGCCAAGAGCGTGTTGAAAAAATTCCCAGCATATTATTAGTTACTGCAGTATCAAGTAGCAGATTTATTTACAATTATTAAGTTATTATTCAATTCGATTTATTTTATATTTTATATCTTTTACCAATAGACATTGACTCAAGGCAGCTTTACAGAGATAAAGAGACTATAAAAGAATGTATAATTTGTTCCTTATAATTGTGAATTTATCCCTAATTAGTGAGCCAGTAATGACTGTGGCAAGGAAAAACTCTGAAATGGTATGAGGAAGAAAGCAAAAGAGGAACCAGTTTCAAAAGTTAACCTCATCCTCATCTAGTGGCACCGAATGTCCATTTATTACAATTACATCATTGCAAGGGTGTGGCGATTAAATGCAACCTGTGGTCCTGAGCCATTGTAGAAGGTTGTTGATATTAATTACAGTCCAAATCTATCCTCAAAGTTCTTGAGTTGCTCATTAACTTCATGAATTTTTAGGCTGTTAATGTTGAACCATCCCCAGCTGCACAGAATGGTCTTAAATTGAGGAGAACTTCCTGCAGATTATTGATATCCACTAAATAAACTCTTTGTCTTTACACATATTCCAGTTGGTCGGGAATAATTTTTCTAACAAATTATTACTTCACATTTATGGAAAGGTTGTTTAACATGTTTAATATAGAGATCTTGAACAAATTTCTGTTTTAAATTTCTATACTGTCTCACATTGTCTGTGTTGTCTATATTGTCTTGTATAGTCTGTTTTTGTCTTGTTGTGTCTGTTTTGTCATGTATAAGTTTTTATTTATGTCTGTACTTTTGAGAGTAACAAACAGCTGGAACCAAATTCCTTGTGTGTGTCAACACACTTGGCCAATAAACCTGATTCTGATTCTGATTTTAAGGATAAAAAAATTGTTTTTGGAGAATCAATAGAGATGCTGCTTTGTGAGTGTGATTTGCATGAACTATATTAAGTTGCGTATACATAAACAACAGCATATTACTTTTACAAAAACATGGCAGAAATCTATTCATTTTAAATATTGTAATGACATTGTGTCCCAGATCATTATAGATCATGTTAAATTGTATTGATTATACTGTATTACTAACCAGAGCACATAGTGCAAACCTGCCAATAAAATTGTGGCAAAAAGAAACCCATGACATATTTGCTTACAACAAAAGAGGCAGAGGCATGATAAAACAAAACTAATTGACAGCTGTAGGTGGTAGATGAGACTCTATGACGTGTGGTGTACAAATAGATAGAAAATAACAATGTTTTGATTTTTCAGAGAATGGGGTTCACTCCTGGAGCTTCCAGTTACAGTCTGTATGGAATTTCACATGTTCTCAATGGGTTTCCTTTTGCTTCACTGGTTTTCTTCGACTTTCCAAAACATGCTGGTAGGAGAATTGGCCAAACTGTATTCCTACATTGTGCCCAGTGTTCCTGGAATAAACTCTGGATTCACCACAGCTTTACTTTTGAATGAATTTAAAACACATTTAAATGAATAAACTTTTAAAAGATATATGATTTTGCATTCTCTCAAAAACAGCCAGTAGTGAAGACTTTAACAAGCTAGAGTATATTTCTGTGGGAAATTATTCGACCAAATCAATAGAAATGTACAGCATACATAAAATATAGTTTGATATCCTTTGCTATATCTACAGACGACCAGGATTAATGCATCTTCTTTTGCTCTACACTGTCATCCTGACCTCTACTCCAAATCCCATACTCCATATGGTAATGAGGAAGTGTTTTTAGTTGTTTCAAGAAAACCAGTTTAGCTGTTGGGCTAAACTGCATTGATATTCTGAGCAGTCAGCGCTGTGCTTATGGTTATGGCAATACCACTTATATTTGATCACACTAAATAAACAAATATATGCATACACATATTTCTATATACATTCTGTATGCACAAACATTGAACCAGAGTTTGTATTGTAACACAGTAATCAGAATGCATTTATCCTTTTTTTTATTTTTAATAATGTTTTTCTCTTCATTTGTATTTTTATTTACTCCTTCAGCAGATGCTTTTACCCAAAAGCAATGCAATCAAACCAAATTAATGGGAGTTGAGGGTCTTCCTTAAAAGTCAAACAGCAATATCTGGTTAGCACAGGCATTTATATTTATCAATATATTATACAGACAAAGCCTCAAGCACTGGGACATCCAGGCTCTTACTTATCAGCTGTCTCACTTTAGCAGTGTTTCTGCAGCACTGATTGAACTCATGCTGAATGCAATTAAGTATGCACATTAATTCATAATCAGAATAATCAGGGATTATTAGCTAAATTTACTTACATGTGAAAGGATTTGGACTCCATAATAATATACTTATACAGGAAGCAAGAAATAGGAGATCACTTTTACATGCACATCTCCTTTACACCGGCAAAACACTTCAACTGCAGTAAACATACTATTAACGACATCTCTGTTTCCACTCTCATTTTAGATCTATGATCACTTATCAACTATTACATCATACTGTACATCTTTGGAACCATTTTATTTACACATATGACTTCTGACCAAAACGTTTTTTTGTTTTGCTCATACTTGTTAGCTCGAACTTTTTGGCTTTCTGTATGCAAGAGTCACTCTGGTGGTCTGAAAATTGAAAGGTATGAATGATATATCATGCATATTGCAAAGAAAAAACTCCCTTTAGGAACAGCATATAAAGTACTTATTATGTATATGTTTATGTACACGCACTGTTTACAGCAAAGAAATCCATTTATACCATGTATCTTGAATACAGTGCTTTCAGTAAGATTGCTGTCATGTGGTGAAGATTGAAAGTATTTTGGTTCTGGTGTACCAACATCCAATGTCCCTTTTGGAGGAAAGCAGTGACTACGTTCTCTACCAACTTCCTGTCTCTTAAGGTTGACTCTATACACTATTCGGATTGTCATTCGGTGCCACCCAGATGAGGATGGGTTCCCTCATGAGTCTGGATTCTCTTAAGGTCTCTTCCTCACGCAATCTCAGAGGGATTTTTCTTGCCATTGCCACCACTGGTTTGCTCATTAGGGACAAACTTACACATTCTTTATTACTGCATTATCTGTGTAAAGCTAAAAAAAAAAAAAAAAAATTATGACTAGTCACAATCTAAAAGCAGCTCTGCTGAAGTGACATTGTGTTGTAGTGTCTTTTACTCTTGTCATTCTGCAGTTGGGTGAGGACAGAGTTAGTGGTTTCAACTGGAGCAGGTAAAACCACAGCTATTTGTTAGTGATAAAAGTCTGTCCTCTGCTGGACCTTTTTAACAATACATTTTATAGTTTTCTTCTTCAGGTGCTGGGAGTACTGTAGTTCCCAGGAAAGTGAGGGACTTCACAGCTAATTGGATTAATTATGTCAAGAGGAGGCAGTGATGAGAGTGGCTCCTCCTGTAGTTCCTCCTGTAGTTCTATAGAGCTCTATGGATGATACAGCTTCATCAAAGGAGAGATGATTAACATCTGTTTCCATACAGATATCCTTGATGAGAAAAAAGCAATATGGGGCAATTAAAAAAATAATAATAAGCAAGCTAGCAAAAAGAATGATGAAACCATTCCAAATCCCATACAATAAAGGTCCAATAGTTGGCGGATTACTGTAATTAAATATGCCTCTATTTGTGGCTGTACTGTCACGGTATTTGACTGGTGATTTACTACAGTTCTGATAGCTGTCTTTGATTTGACCTTTGTGCATTTCAGCTTGATGCTATATTGATTTACACAATGTAAAAGGCCATGTCGACTTTGTTGCTGACATGTTTGACATGAAGATACAAGAAAGCGTTTAAAGATCAAGAATCACCTTGAATGACTTGCATGTTAATACTTCTCATGATAGTCATGATATTCAAGGGCATTTCAATTATAATAAAATTCTTAGATCTTTTAAAGTCTTTTATCAGCATGTTGGCAAGGGGCAAGAAACCTGCTGTATGTGTATGGCAACTGATTGAATAGACCATAAATCAAAAATGAAATTAAAACAAGCACAAAAAGTGAAGAACTAAGACTTGACAGGTGATGTTAGAGGATAGAAAAGTGAAGCTAATGTACACACAAGAGCTGTCTAGAACTCACTTTCATGCTAATACTACCCCATGTGGCATCTGACTCATATAATTTCTTATTCATATGAGTGAGTGAGGAAAGCAGGAGTATATATTAATGGCTGTTGTATTCTCAAGAAATAGAATTCGGGGATGTTTGCTACAGTTTTGTAGACTTTTGGTGACACCACTGATACAACTCATTGTAAGTAAAAGTGTCAGTATTGACAGATAAACACAGGCAGAATCCTAAATGGTGCAGAATTGAAAATAAATACGTACGTATAAATAAGTACGTCGCTCTGGATAAGGGCGTCTGCTAAATGCCGCAAATGTAAATGTAAATGTAAATAAATCTTGGTGCAAGTTCATGGATAATCAAGGTGCCGGAGGAGATAATCCAATCCCATGCTGAGTTCATTGCCAGCACACATATTGAGTCGATAAGCAAACTAGAGGTGGTCCAGCAGAGGTTCAGTGTGAATCAGCATGAGGTCTGATTCACACTCCTGAACTCAACTCATGCTTTAGTTGTCATTCTTCAACATACACAGTATACAAAAGAACGTAAGGCAGTTACTACAGAGCACAGTGCATAGAGAGTGAAACAGCAAGAGTAACATTAAACATAAAGAAAGAAATAATAAGCATTAAACATAGCATTGTTAAGGTGTGATAAACATGAGGTAGATGTGATATACATAAGCTTGGAATGTAGGTAATGTAAGAACAGAATTACAGTGGTGTGAAAAAGTATTACTGATTACTTTTTTTTTTTTTTGCATGTTTGTAGCAATATTGATTCAGATCACCAAAATAATTTCAATATTAGTAAGAGATAACACAGGTGAACACAACATGCAGTTTTTAAATGAAGGTTTTTATTATTGAGGGAAACCAAAATCCAAAATTACATGGCCCTGTGTGAAAAAAGCATTTGCCCCCCCTGTTTAAACTGTGGTTTATCACACCTAAATTCAATTTCTCCAGCCACACCCAGGCCTGATTACTGCCACACCTGTTCACAATAAAAAAATCTCTTAAATAGGACCTGCCTGACAAAGTGAAGTAGACCAAAAGATCCTCAAAAGTTACAGCATGCTGAGATGTTTACCCCTAAACCTAAAAACTGATCATCTTTCTAAGTTCTCTCTGGGCAGTTTTCAGCTCTTCCTTGTTTCCCGATTTAAAAACCCTCTTCTCCTCTTTAAGGAGAGTCTTTATATCAGGGTTAATCCACGGTTTGTTGTTGGGAAAACACCATACAGTCCTGGTGGGTACAGTATTCTCCACACAGAAATTAATGTAGTCCGTAATACAGTCTGGTAAACTGTCAATATCCTCCCCATGTGGATTGCACAATTCCTCCCACATAGTTGTTTCAAAACAGTCTTTCAGAGCCTCATCGGTCTCATCAGACCATGTCGTCACTGTGCGGGAGGTAGCTGGTTGCCTGCATACAAGGGGTTTGTACACAGGTAGGAGATGAACCAGGTTGTGATCCGATCTTCCCAAGGGGGGGAGGGGTGTTGATGTATAGGCCTCCTTTGAGTTTGCATAAAATAAATCCAGTGTTTTATTGTCTCTGGTGTGGCATGACACATACTGAGTGAATGTGGGCAGAGTGGAGGATGGAGGGGCATGATTAAAATCTCCAGAGATAATGAGAAGGGCATTTGGACTCTGTGTTAACAGTCTGATAACAACAGAATGCAGGACATCGCATGCCAGTTCACCGTCAGCAGAGGGGGGAATATACGCAGCTATCACAATAACGTGAGAATTCCCTCGGCAGATAGTATGGCCTCATGCTAGCGGCTAACAGCTCAATGTCCTTACAGCAGATCTGCTCTTTAATAGTGATGTGTCCAGTTTTACACAATCTATTATTCACAAACACTGCCAGTCCTCCTCCAATTGAGCAAATAGTGCAAATAAATATGTAGTGTATGTACAGCATGTAATATATATATATATATATACACACACACACACATACTGTATATATATATATATATATATATATATATATATATATATATATATATATATATATATATATATATATATATATATATATATAGGATAATGATGTGTAAAGGGGAGTTTTGTACGTGCCACAGTGACCATTGGCTTGCTAATCAGGAATAAACAATTATGAGGAACTACCTTATATGCAATAAACTTACATTCTTTTAGCTAACCTTATATTACAAACTTTATTTGTGTACAGTTGCTTCGAGTCAATGTCCATTAAAAAAAAAGGCGCTATATCAGGGGTGGCCAACCCGGCTCTTTGGCTGGTTTCATGCGGCTCTTACGTTCATATCGAAGATTGTGTGTGTTTGATTTTTAATGTGCGTGTTCGCTTTGCTTGAGTTCAATACGGTATTTTAAGACTTAAATGAGCTTACCCCTACTGGGAAACTTTGCGGTATATCAGACCTGGGCAAACTACGGCCCGCGGGCACAAATTTTCGGCTGCAATACCTAAATCACCGAAACAATACGCCAGAAACACAGTTGTAATGACGCAATTAAAAAGCGCAGCCAGCACACAGCTATCTGGATAAGAGCAACATGTCTGCGGTTTGCGGAGAGCGATTTGCAAAACATATAATACTGAAATTTCAAGAGGGGGTGTATCTGCAAAGAGTTTCTCCAAGTCGGGTTTAATTCATCACCTGAAATCCAAACATCCCGATTGCCATTCTAAATATGAGAAGAACGCGGCGCAGAAAAGTAGTCAATCCGAGCATGCGCACTCCGTCTGTAGAGGACGTTTTTGAAAAGGCAGGAAAGTTTTCCAGTGATGGTGCCAAGGCAAAAGGCATAACACAAAAAATTATGGATTTCATTGCCTTTTGAATTGAATTTTTATTTCGGTGCATCCCTAAAATATTATCGTTGGTGTGGCCCTCTGACACAATTCAGGTTTCTCATGTGGCCCCTTGTAAAAAATTAATTGCCCACCCCTGCAGTATATTCATCTGCGCACATGCGCATTTGACGAAAATACCGTATTGAACTCAAGCGAAGTGAACACGCACATAAAAAAAAACACAAACAAAGAACTTGTTTTCTACCCTGAAACACGTGAAATCAAAGCATAGATCTGTTCTGACTGACACCCATGTGAAAGAATTGCTTCGAGTGGCAACAACGGAATACGAGGCAGATTTGAAGGGGATTGTTCAAGGCAAGGAATGGCAAAAGTCCCACTAAGTAACATGCATAGTAAAAGAAAAACGCTATTATAAATTATTATATTTTTGTTTGTGGACTTGGTTAAACAGAGTTTGTGTGTGTGAGACAGTGCACACAATGTTCATTGTTGAAAATGACTGTCCTGTGGTCTTAGTACTGTAGGAGTCAATTTCTGTCATTATGTTGGTGTGTGACATTTACAATAAATCTGGCTGAGCAGAGGTGTGTGTGTGTTTGTGTGTGTGTAAGAGGAAGGGATGGGTGATGTTCATGTGTGCCCATGTGTATGATGTGGATCTTTGCGGTAACAGTAAAAAATTTGGCTCTCGGTATATATATATATAAACGGCACTAAATGTTATTAACACGCTATTAATTCAGCGCGCATTTCTGTTTTTACCATTTATAAAAAATATTTTAAATACATAAATAAATATCTAAATATAAAAGAGGCGAAATTAAAACCTCCAGCAAAACTTACACTTATTCACGACGTCCCTTCTTTACTTAGATATACAATAAATAAATAAACTCCACCGAAAAATAATTTTAATCAGTCAACTTTTGTTTTATTTCTGCGCCAAGTCTCAAATCAAACACCAAATCCGCCATGTTTTACACAATTTACCCTCTGGGTGGCGTTTTGTGGGTTTTTCCCTCATAATGGCGAAACAAACTTAAATGACTGTGTTTATTGATCGTACAGATAAAAACAATTCATCATTCAAATCTGTAAAATGTCTATGATATAAATATATAATAAATAAATGTAATAAATACCTGTTTATAAAACTAAATCGAAAAAAAAATGTGCTCAATATTATATTAATAAAATTAGCACACTCACCTCTGTCTTTCTACAAAGTTTAGAAATCCATATGTTTGTCTTTTTCATATGGCAAAAATACAGCAGCCCAGAGGAAAGAGAAGGACTATGAATATAAACCATATCCAGGGAGTTGTAGATTTTGCATCTGAAAGCCCATTAAAAAAGTTATTATAGTTTGAGTGACTTATTTTAAAAAAGAAAGATAAGGGAAAGTGTCAAACATATTTTTCTTTCATTAAGGTTAAATGTTTGTGCAAATCACAGTGCAGATCGAATTTAGTGAAAGTGACCATATCAGGTGATTTTCATTTTTTATGTTCAATGCAGTTAGTAAAGTGTGCATGCTATTTTCAAGAGAAGTCCAGAGATCCAAAATCCTGGTCCTTTTAAAAAACAGCTAGTTTGCTCGTTTGCATCTCAATCTTGAATACACATTGTTTATTTGTTTCAAGAATGAGATTTATACAAAAATTCTCTATGTGCAGATACATCATCTTTTTCACACACTCCTAACCATGCATATTCAGGAACCCCAATGAAAGAAACATATACTGATTAAGAGGATCAAACAAATCATATTGGCATTATATGACTTAATAAAAAAAAAAGTGCTCACAAGATGCAAATCACAAATTAGTAAAATTAACAATGAGAAAAGGGGTATATTTGGATGATGCACAGGAAAATCTAGACTAGGCAGCTTTGAAAAGAATGAAGAGGCTTTTAGGGATCATTAGAGGGATAGAGTGTATCAGTTTCCACAGTGCAACTTTGATTGATTTCTATTCTAGGGCAAACACATAGTTTACTTACATACTGTATGTGATGCTCACTATGGAATAACAAAGTAAAAAATACAAAAATAAAGAATTTCTTTTTAATTCACACTTTTTGTAAAGTTTATATATCCATTGTTGTGATGCACACATAGGCACCTAACACACATTTATTTACTAAACCTTTTGACACACTCTACATGATCAGGAATGAGCAGTACAATAAGTGGAATGCCAATATTTTTACTTGTTTACCAATTACGGCATTTTTTAAATAAAGATTATAAACATATTTAAAATAATTGATAATTGATGACAAATTTCACAAAATAAATCCATTTACAATCAACTGTTTTGGAATATTACATTTAATGTGGTCATATAACATGTAGAGATGTGAAAACCAAGAGTGAGATCATTGGTCAACTTTAATTCATCAATAATACCAAAAGTGTTAATACTTCAATGTACCCAAAAGGGTCAACCTAACTTGCAATTGTTAACATTCAACTTCGAATAAGTGTTCTAATAAAGTTCGGTCATATTCATACTCACTTGAATTAAAGAAACAAATGCTTTTTCCATGTTGGTTAGATGCCATACAGTAGTAACAGCCATGACTGTCAGGTGTCGGCTGAATAATCAGTGTGTTTGTATCACCGCTGGAAAGAGGCTCCTTCACTAAAAGGCATCTAAAAGAAACAAAAAAATATTTTTTTTGGTTACATTCAAATAACTTATTTTGCATATTATATTTTAACTTAATAAAAATGTAATTTCGCATTTTTATAGAAGTCACACTCCACAGTACTTGTTACCAGCATTCAGAGTTTGAAGAACTTCTGAAATTCTAATGTATTTCTATATTTTCTAAGCTAACTAAGTTTATAGCTTGTAATGTTTTTGAGGAATTTCTATACTATCAAAAAGTCTTAATTGTGCTGTCTGACTCGGACACCTCTCCTCTCCACTAATGCCCTGAGTATATATCTAACAAAAAAAAAAAACTATAAAAAAACTCAACTAAATTAACCAGAGATACAACTAATATTCCAAAATGATGCTGCAGTGATAAAAATACAATAGAAATTTAGTTTTTACTACTGTAAACATTTTTTACAGTAGTAAAAACATTTCCCTGCTATGTATTTTTTTTTATTTAAATAAGGTTTATTTGTCAATCTATGTTGGCCAATTGAGAGACAGAAAACAGAGTATTCAGATTACAAGAGGTTCTCCTGGGTTCATACCAAATCAATTTGTTGTAATTAGTGTCTGGTTAGTGTCAGATGGTTGAGATGAACTGTAGCAATTAACAGTGGTGAGAGAGAGAGAGAGAGAGAGAGAGAGAGAGAGAGAGAGAGAGAGAGACAGAGAGAGGTAGTCTTGCATTAAACCTCTAAAGAAAACTCAGTTCTGTTACCTGCTCCAAGAGAAATACGTCGGTTTGGGATGGGCATCTGCTTTACAATGAAATTCTGTTGGACCACTCGGTGAAATGTAAACCACCTGAGGAGGATCTAGATGGGGGATAATTAATGAATGATTTGAACATTGTAATGTTAAGTGAAACAGAAGAGCATATACTATAAATATTACATATATAAAATATAAATACACACTGTAATGAGTGATTTGATAATATAATTATGTGTAGAGCTGTGATTAAGTTAATATACAGCACCATACTGGTGCATGACTGGGCCTCAGATTTGGGCCTCAAGAAATTATTACTGCATTTGACTAATCTTCTAAATTGTAATTTTCAAGCCAGGCATCATCTATATACAAAGTCTACAAACAGTGACGATAACAGACCATGTCACTGACTGGCAAATGTTTTTGAAAGATCTAAAAAAAAGCCCTAATATAAACGAGGGGGCACTTTCTTCAGACTTTCCTGGTTGGAAGTAGGAAATTACAAGTTTCAACCTTTAGTTAAATGTAACATTAAATCATTAGAGTCTTTGCAACTGCATTTTGTACTATGCAGTTCGAATTCTACATTTATTGTCTCATCTACTTCTGTGTGATTTGTTTGTGTGATACTGAAAATAACTACTTTCTTTCGGCTTCTCCCATTAGGGGTCGCCACAGCGGATCCTCCGCACGTTTGATTTGGCACATGTTTTACGCTGGATGCCCTTCCTAACGCAACCCTCCCCAATTTATCCGGGCTTGGGACCGGCACTAAGAGCGGCTGGGGATGGTTCCCTGACCGGGAATCGAACCCGGGTCACAGCAGTGAGAGCGCTGCATCTTAACCACTAGACCACCAGGGGACCTCTTGTGTGATACTGAAAATGTTGAGTGAAAAAAAGGTCCTTGTTCTTAAATTAACAGTAAAGTCTGACCATTATCACTTATGTTTGATAATTCTCTGCACGACTAACTCTTTAGTTAGTAACTACAAACAGAAAGGTGACAAATTTCTTACAGTGAATGGCCAGCGTGCAATTCAGTTTCTCTTTCAGGCCAGGGTGTGAGACCAAACAGTGAACATTCTCCTGCTTTAGATCTTTGGACTTCTTGCTAATCAGGCTGCTAGTAACAGTGTATCTTCCTTCAGAGTCCACAGTGTGGGTAATTTGTACTTCCACAGAGTCTCTTAATGCACCCAGATTCCATGACACTTCTGCTGCAGGCTTTGAATTGGCTGCAGTGCAGGTTGGCAAAAGCTCATCAGTGTCTCCAGCAACAGGATGAACCGCCACATTCACAGTGACAACAGGAGGAACTTTTAATAAAAACAGTAAAAATGGCACTCATTAATTGGGCAGATTTATTAGTCAACAAGTGAACATTTTGTCCTGAAATTTGACTTGTTAGAAAAAAAAATAAGCAAGTGTAAGGATTTGAGTGAGTTTGACAAGTTCCATTGTGATGTCTAGACCCGTGCTCCCCAACCTTTTTTGCACCATGGACCGGTTTAATGTCAGACAGTATTTTCACGGACCGGCTTTTAAGGTGTGTCGGATAAATAAAACAAAATAAAATGATACGACCGGCATAAAAACTGATATTTTCTAAATATAATAATAAACGTGAATCCGCTGTGTTGATTTTTGTTCATTTTGCTCACTTGGGGGTTTAAATTTAGCAGTAATGTATTATGTGTAAGCGGCCGGACCAGCCCCTTTAAGAAGGTAGTGGATGGAGGTAAGACATGTGACCGAGGCATCATGACATGCATCAAGAGTGAGTCATAGACAGATGTGGAAGAGAGAATCCGGTAATTTTCCAAAATAAAACATCGTTCAGAATCAGATAATAAATAAAACGGAAATAATGTAAGTTATGTTTTCTTTATGTTTCCCGGTAACAAGTGACCCACGGACTGGTGCCGGTACACGGCCCGGGGATTGGGGACCACTGGTCTAGACGACTTTGTCAGAGCATCTCCAAAACTGCCGTTTTAATAAAAATAAATAAATAAATAAATAAATAAATAATAATAAAAAAATAATAAGGAATTCCACAATGAGAATAGAAATTCTTACCTAATACTGTAAGATAAAGTTCTGTTTCATACGGTCCACTTGGAAAGATGTTTAAGATGCAGGTGTAGATGCCTTCATCTTGAAGACTGACATTTCTTAAAAGAATGGAGCCTAAACGTCCAGAGAAGTTCCCTGTGAATTTCACCCTCTCCCCCAAATAATTATGTTCATTGTGATCTAAAGTCATAATGAAGAAATCATAATTTTGTGGCATTTCCTTTGTTCGTCTTTGCCAAGTAGCACTTGTCATGGGCTCATTTGTTTTCAACATTTGGCAATTCAGATGTGCGTCTTCTCCAGATGATACAGTCACATTATGTCCAATTACACTTCTGGCTGTAAAAAAATAAAAAATAAAAAATTATACAATGTTTCGCTTACACCAAAAACAAAATACTCTCTCGTGCCTCTCTCGTGTTAGCTTGAGTACTACAGACACATACATGAAAAACAAAAAACACAGTAAATTCACACAGACATAACCCAATTTCAATGCCATTAGAGCAGTGTTTAGTGATAACACTTGTAGGAATTTTGTGTAAAAAAAAATCCGGAGTGATAATCTATGGACAGCAAAAATGTACAAAAATTCATCTTTGGTTATTTGTATGAACTTTTGTGGCAATCCCAAACATTTTAAAAGACACATCATATTCTTATTTCGGCTTCTCCCATTCAGGGTGACCACAGCAGAAATCATCCGTCTCCATACCCCAATGTCCTCTACATCTGCCTCTTTCAATCCAACTACATGCATGTCTTCCCTCACCACATCCATAAACCTCCTCCTTGGTCTTCCTCTTTTCCTCCTTCCTTGCGGCTCCATCCTCAGCATTCTCCTACTGATATACCCCATGTCCCTCCTCTGCACATGTCCAAACCATCTCAATCTCGCCTCCCTCACCTTGTCTTCAAAACATCCTACATGCGCTGTCCCTCTGGATTACTTAGTACTATTGATGTTCTTGAATTTATGCCAAAACACAATTATAATCTTATAAAATTATAAAGAATTCCTCTTAAGTGGTCAGATTTTCTCAGAACTTCTCAATTCATGCTTTCATTGTTTATATTAATAGGGCTATATTTACTAATTGATAAAAATGGAATTTATCTGATAAATGTAATATTGTGGTACATGATTTATTGGGCATTTCTTATTTCTTGAAACTTCATTGATAATTTTGGGGTGAAAGATACAATGAAAATTAGCAAAAAGATATGTAGGGCTGGGCCCATTGGGCTGCTAAAACTAATTTAATTCAGTTTGACATCTTTATCTAGACCCATTGTTTGGAATCTACCTGGATAAAAATATGTATTTTGGACATAAAGAACAATAGGTCTACCAAATGTTACAATAAGCAATACGTTTTTCTTTTGGAGATTAACAATGTTATGCATTTGGGAATGTCAAGGTATCATTATAGGATAAAACCAACACATTTTACTTGATGTACTCTTTCGCAGCAAACGTTAAAGAAACTCAAAATCCTCTTTAGGATGTAGGAGAATTCTTCAAGAAACAATTTCGACAAAGGAACTAACAACAACAACAACAACAACAACAAAATAGAATTAATGTAGTGTTCAGGAACACTACACTTCTTCCAAAGCAAGGCAAATCTCACTGTCTGTCGCATGTAATTCCTTAAACATATCCTGTTATCCTGTGCATTTTAGTGAAGTTCAAACAGGAAGTTTAAAATGTAAACTTCACCTGTATAGCAGTTCTACAACATATATAAACTATCTGACTAAACCTCAGATTTCAAATGACAGCTACAGAAATTAAGAACATTAAGAGGATCCTTATTTTAAAAATAGCAACACGTACACATGGCAGCATCCCTTCTATAAAAGGCAAACAAAACTGTAGGGAAAAAAATTTTTTAACTCTAAAATAGCTCATGAAAAGAAGGATATAACAATAAAACATTAGATTACCTGTCTGTGCTTTTTCAAATTTGATGGCGAATTCTTGAAAGCCAGCACTTTTTTACACCGATAATTTCGAACAACTCCCTTATATATGGCCATGGGTGTTGAGGAATGTCTTTGTTTTATTTATTTTCAAATCGGCGACTCCGTCTGAATTCACATTAACCATTCCTCTGGTTGCCTTGATCATTGTTTGCTCCACTTGCCTACGGCTACTGATAGCCAGGAAATAATACAGTATACAATAAGAAAGAATACAATAATACACCAGTAATATGGTGAAAAAGTCGCACAATAAAGGGATGATAGGCTGGAAACAGCGCTCAATGAGAAGAAATACAGTAACCTATGGTACAAGGAAACGGAGAAAATTTTACCCTGTTTCACGAGCAAATTTCGGAAGCGTGAGCATCAAGCACCAAGAAAATCCGTAATGGTGCTGTGAAAACGAAAGTAAATAGACTTACCACTGTTCTGTACCGTTCTGGGTAGAGTTCATACACAAATATAACACAAATACTGTGAATAAAATATTGAAACTCTTACAGTACCTGTACTGTACAGTATGTCCACCACTTATGAATGTGACCAAGTCGTGCAGGCTTCTCCTAAATACTTCTTTTAAGAAAACCACAAACGAGAAAATAAAACTTTTTATAACTTTGTTTTACATCATGGCTACTTAATCTACTTCAGAAATCTGTATGTGCTGAGCCCACTTCCTGTATCTGATTCCTGTCTGGGAAAAAAAGAAAAAAAAAATCTACTATCAACACAGGGGGGGGGGGCGAGGTGGGTTGGGGGTTGGGTTGGGGATATATACAGTTCATTCCTGTGTATGAACTGTATATCGAGTGCAATCAAATTGTTGATTGCACTCACACTGGTTCTCTAAATGCACATTCCTATCTTGTCTCTTTAGTGTCTATAGCAGTCTATCTCAAATAGTGGGGTGCACCCCCTGGGGTGGGCTCAGGGTAATGCCAGGGTGGGCACGTGTGACCCCGGGGGACATGCTTTTTTTGCCGCAGAGAGTAGGGTTTTTTTCACCGGCACACCGCACAGAGCAGGAGGTATAAAGTGTAGATAACAAACCCTTAAGAGACACCATGAAAAAATATTTCACAGGGATGAAAAGAAAGGCGGAGAGAGAGACGGAGATAATGAGACAAACGTAAGTCTCCTGAAAGCTAAGACGAGGAAATATAACGAAGCGCATGTAGCGCTTGTAGGCCGTAAGGTGAAGCCGTTTTCGTTTCAATCCAACTACATGCATGTCTTCCTCACCACATCCATAAACCTCCTCCTTGGTCTTCCTCTTTTCCTCCTTCCTTGCGGCTCCATCCTCAGCATTCTCCTACTGATATACCCCATGTCCCTCCTCTGCACATGTCCAAACCATCTCAATCTCGCCTCCCTCACCTTGTCTTCAAAACATCCTACATGCGCTGTCCCTCTGGATTACTTAGTACTATTGATGTTCTTGAATTTATGCCAAAACACAATTATAATCTTATAAAATTATAAAGAATTCCTCTTAAGTGGTCAGATTTTCTCAGAACTTCTCAATTCATGCTTTCATTGTTTATATTAATAGGGCTATATTTACTAATTGATAAAAATGGAATTTATCTGATAAATGTAATATTGTGGTACATGATTTATTGGGCATTTCTTATTTCTTGAAACTTCATTGATAATTTTGGGGTGAAAGATACAATGAAAATTAGCAAAAAGATATGTAGGGCTGGGCCCATTGGGCTGCTAAAACTAATTTAATTCAGTTTGACATCTTTATCTAGACCCATTGTTTGGAATCTACCTGGATAAAAAATATGTATTTTGGACATAAAGAACAATAGGTCTACCAAATGTTACAATAAGCAATACGTTTTTCTTTTGGAGATTAACAATGTTATGCATTTGGGAATGTCAAGGTATCATTATAGGATAAAACCAACACATTTTACTTGATGTACTCTTTCGCAGCAAACGTTAAAGAAACTCAAAATCCTCTTTAGGATGTAGGAGAATTCTTCAAGAAACAATTTCGACAAAGGAACTAACAACAACAACAACAACAACAACAAAATAGAATTAATGTAGTGTTCAGGAACACTACACTTCTTCCAAAGCAAGGCAAATCTCACTGTCTGTCGCATGTAATTCCTTAAACATATCCTGTTATCCTGTGCATTTTAGTGAAGTTCAAACAGGAAGTTTAAAATGTAAACTTCACCTGTATAGCAGTTCTACAACATATATAAACTATCTGACTAAACCTCAGATTTCAAATGACAGCTACAGAAATTAAGAACATTAAGAGGATCCTTATTTTAAAAAAATAGCAACACGTACACATGGCAGCATCCCTTCTATAAAAGGCAAACAAAACTGTAGGGAAAAAAATTTTTTAACTCTAAAATAGCTCATGAAAAGAAGGATATAACAATAAAACATTAGATTACCTGTCTGTGCTTTTTCAAATTTGATGGCGAATTCTTGAAAGCCAGCACTTTTTTACACCGATAATTTCGAACAACTCCCTTATATATGGCCATGGGTGTTGAGGAATGTCTTTGTTTTTATTTATTTTCAAATCGGCGACTCCGTCTGAATTCACATTAACCATTCCTCTGGTTGCCTTGATCATTGTTTGCTCCACTTGCCTACGGCTACTGATAGCCAGGAAATAATACAGTATACAATAAGAAAGAATACAATAATACACCAGTAATATGGTGAAAAAGTCGCACAATAAAGGGATGATAGGCTGGAAACAGCGCTCAATGAGAAGAAATACAGTAACCTATGGTACAAGGAAACGGAGAAAATTTTACCCTGTTTCACGAGCAAATTTCGGAAGCGTGAGCATCAAGCACCAAGAAAATCCGTAATGGTGCTGTGAAAACGAAAGTAAATAGACTTACCACTGTTCTGTACCGTTCTGGGTAGAGTTCATACACAAATATAACACAAATACTGTGAATAAAATATTGAAACTCTTACAGTACCTGTACTGTACAGTATGTCCACCACTTATGAATGTGACCAAGTCGTGCAGGCTTCTCCTAAATACTTCTTTTAAGAAAACCACAAACGAGAAAATAAAACTTTTTATAACTTTGTTTTACATCATGGCTACTTAATCTACTTCAGAAATCTGTATGTGCTGAGCCCACTTCCTGTATCTGATTCCTGTCTGGGAAAAAAGAAAAAAATCTACTATCAACACAGGGGGCGAGGTGGGTTGGGGTTGGTTAGATATATACAGTTCATTCCTGTGTATGAACTGTATATCGAGTGCAATCAAATTGTTGATTGCACTCACACTGGTTCTCTAAATGCACATTCCTATCTTGTCTCTTTAGTGTCTATAGCAGTCTATCTCAAATAGTGGGGTGCACCCCCTGGGGTGGGCTCAGGGTAATGCCAGGGTGGGCACGTGTGACCCCGGGGGACATGCTTTTTTTGCCGCAGAGAGTAGGGTTTTTTTCACCGGCACACCGCACAGAGCAGGAGGTATAAAGTGTAGATAACAAACCCTTAAGAGACACCATGAAAAAATATTTCACAGGGATGAAAAGAAAGGCGGAGAGAGAGACGGAGATAATGAGACAAACGTAAGTCTCCTGAAAGCTAAGACGAGGAAATATAACGAAGCGCATGTAGCGCTTGTAGGCCGTAAGGTGAAGCCGTTTTTCGTTTCATCCCGTTCGCATATATGGGTCACTAAATTCTTTTCAATCCAATAAAAAGAGTTATTGGTTTTGAGCGAGAAACTAAAAGTTCTCCATGTATAATCCTGCAGTTTATTTTTTATTAGTGTTTAAAGTTGACAATAGTTCCTTCATCGCGTAATGATATTTTGACATGAGTGAAAGGATTATAAACAATGCTATATGCATCTCGCGTCCATTAAGAAAGAAGAATAGAAGTATTTTACACACACACGATGGGACACATACAGAAATAGCGTCAAACGGTGGCTTGGTTTGCATGGTGAGAATTAGAGAATAGCAGAAACATACAAACATTGTCTAGAAATTAAATTTGAAAATGTTCCCGAAGACGCTGGGTTTCATTCCACTTGCTACAGGTGTTTCATTGACAAAAAGCGCCTGGATGCGGCAGAGAAACGTGTCATACAGTATCCTGAAATTCAAGATGCTCACAAAGACCAGTCTGTGGCAAACGACAGAAGGACCATCTTTCACAGGCAGAAACGTTGTGTGCAGGTGGGTACACACAAACACACACACACACACACACACACACACACACACACACACACACACACATTTTAAAGTGTTTTAACTTTAAAGTTTTATTCTATATGCTGGATACCATGGCTAAATTTTAATTACAATTACATAATTTATGTAATGTTTATAAATTACTTATTGTTTTGCATACAGCTACAACCAAAACACATGCTGCAGGGGAGATTTCTCTACCCACCCTGAGGCATCCGGAGGTTGCTCCAGCCCCAGTTACGTCCCAACTCATGAAGATTGTGGACCTTTAAAGAAGTAGATGCCGACCCCGCAAACATCCTGAACCATCTAGAGACGTACCAGTGATAATTGCAACCCACTTCATGTGGAGTTTGGACACTGGACCACTTTGAGTGTTTAAAGGCTCTTGGCTGGAGAAGCTGGTGTTGGATCTGTGATAATCGCAAATGTTGAGCTATTTTATGAGTTGCTCAGTAGCTCCTGGTTTTATAACCACGAATGACTGTATTAGACTGTAGAAAGTACATTACATTCCAGTGCTCATGTTAGTTCTCACTCTCCAGTGTTCTGTATTGTTTAAAGCAGGGGTCACCAACGTGGTAGAGTAGCCCATGGGTCTGTTTCCTTCTTTGTTAAATCATTGTTGACACTTATTATGAGAAATCATTAACATGATCAGTGTCTTCACATAGATGAATATCATTAATTATTAATATTAACATATAATAAAAGGTAAATTGAGCAAATTTGTTATTTCAGATCAAACTGAAAACTGTGTGTATCAAACTGGTAGCCCTTCACATTAATCGGTACCCAAGAAGTAGCTCTCCGTTTTAAAAAGGTTGGTGACCCCTGGTTTAAAGACTATAATCACACTCTGGATGTCACCCAAATAAGCATGGGTTCCCCTCTTGACTCTGATTCCTCTCAAGGTTTCTTCCTAATAACATGTCGAGAAAAATTTTGAATTAACCTTATCTAGAGTGTGTTTTAATCCAACTAATATCCATCCAATAAATTGACCTAATAATTAGTATAGAACCTATTAGATACAATAGAAGCAGCTTGATTAAAACCTATTTTAGCTTATGTGTTTTAATCAGTCTCATGTAGTCTATGTACTCCAAGTATAATTCACAATAGCGATCAGATTTTAATAGAGTAGAGTAGAGTCTGACTGGTGTTATGAGTGTGTTGGATAGACAAGAAAGAACAACATACAAGGCTTAAGCATGTTTATTGTGCAGAGAAGAGTTGAGATTTACGATGCTGTTAGTGAAGAATGCTCCTAAGAGATGTCCCAGGACGTCTGTAAGTTGGAGCTGAATAAAAGAAACAAACAGAGATCACAATAACTAAAAACATACAATTAATATGTGCATGTAACAACAAAAGTAATAAGCTTACAATCATTATAGTTGTGAAGCTAGATACATTATGCAACAGTCAGTTCAGATAGTATAAATGAAGTATGACCTAGACACTAACATAACAACGTAGAATAATGTAGTTAAACATATACAAATAGACAATTTAAGTAAAATAATATAGCTTGATTTAATAAAAATGGAATAGCAAATAGCATTCTAAAAGCAAAACACTTACACAGAGTAGATGTAGGGAAGATAAAGTAGGCCGCAAAATGGTTGTCCACGCATAAAAACCTGAAAGCAGGAGGAAGTGGTGCCTGGCTGTACCAGAGGGGGTGAAAGTTGTATACACATTCTTTTCTTAAGTGACAGAGAAAAGGCCGTAAATAAGGGTAATGGGGGAGCAGGAAAACCCAAATATGGAATCCCAGGAAGGGGACTTTGCTAGGATGAAGAAAATAGAAAAAAAAATTAAAGGTGTCATGTAACACCAGGGTATAAGAATGAGTGTGTGCAAAGTGTGTGCGCGCTTGATCATTTTGATGTGATGAAGTGACCACCTTCTATGGGCTCATCAGAACGTGTTTGGAATAAAGAAGTTTTTTTGCTTTTTCTCATCCAAGACTGAAGATACTTTATTGGCTTTTGAGGTCCATTTCATTGTATTTTAGTTTAAGTTAAGAGTGCTACATTGGGAATTAACTGAAACAAAGAATCCACCCGTGATGTGTCTGCTCAGAGACGGGTTCTGAGTTCCGACAAACATCTAAGGGAGTTTTTCCTTGCCACAGTCACCATGGCTGCACATCAGGGACAAATACACATCGTTCACCTTAATTCTTAAATTCTGTAAACCCGCTTTGAAACAATGTCTGTTGTTAAAAGTGCTATAGAAATAAACTTGACTTGACATGGTCTCTGTCATGCTGGATGACGCAAGTGATGCAAAAATAAAAACTATTCCTCTGTCTAATGACACTGTGATAAATGACATTGCTGACAATCTTAAAGAACAGCTAGAACAGTAGATAAACTTAAATACAAACCTTACAGCACTTTAAGTCTTTTCTGTTACAGACTAAAAAACAATGTTGATAAAGTTATTCTTTGTTGTAAGTTGATCTATATTTCTTTCTTTTTTTGTTTTCTTTAATGTTAATAAGGACACGGGGGTGTTCTTATAACAATTCTATAGACAAATTATACTATTTACAGTCGTGGTGGAGAGTTGGAAGTTTGTTAGTTGTAAGTCTGTTATCTGCATTAAAGTGAAGAACACATTCTGTGTGCTGTGTGATTCTTCCCTTATCAGAAAACCTCTCCAAAAATTAAGTTTTGTTTGGACATAATAAAAATCTAACAGTTCTGGTGTCAGAGGTGAGATACTTTCCAGCAATATCCGAAGGGAAATCTAAATACTAAAGCTGTTCATGCTGATAGATTAAAATAATATTTTATATATACTTTATTACTTTTGTAGGAGTATTATACCCATTTTAGTGGCTATTTAGGTATTAAGGCAAAATATATATATATTTTTAAATTGGACTGTGGGTAGAATTCATTGGGTAGTGGGTAGAATTCAGCTATGTTTGTTTCTGTCTTGGTTAAGCATTAATAGTTCAATTAATGATAACAATTTCCTCTCGTGGGAGGAAGTCTTCATTCATCAAATGCTTCCCTGATCCTCACGCGTTCAATTTAACGAAAACTTTTACAGTTTCCTGTAGATGGCAGTATACACTCAGTAATCATTTGCTTTTTAAACCCACCTGCCATGAGTCTACCCCTTAAAAGAGTCACTAAAATAGGTCTGATACACTTCCCATACGATAAAAAAATGCATATATATTTTTAATATATTTAAAAGTTTATTTCACAATACACAGAAAATTGCCAAAAAATCAATGTGCTTAAATATTTTTTTAAAATATATTTACATAAATCTATTTTCTATAAATACTTATAGTTAAGTATACATTTCCAAACTTACATAAGAATATATATTAAGTATATATATTCTACTTACATGTATTTTCTTGAACCTAAAATATATTTATTTATACAGGAGTGATTTGTGATAGAAGGATATCTGCAAGAATAAAAGGGAAAGTTTATAGGACTGTGGTGAGACCTGAGATGTTGTATGGTTTAGAGACAGTGGCATTGAGTAAAAGACAGCAGGTGGAGCTGGAGGTAGCAGAGCTGAAGATGTTGAGGTTTTCGTTAGGAGTGACGATGATGGACAGGATTAGAAATGAATTTATTAGAGGGACAGCACATGTAGGACTTTTTGGAGACATGGTGAGGAAGGCTTGATTGAGATGTTTTGGACATGTGCAGAGGAGGGACATGGGGTATATCGGAGGAGAATGCTGAGGATGGAGCCACCAGGAAGGAGGAAAAGGAAGGCCAAGGTGAAGGTTTATGGATGTGCAGGTAGTTGGGTTGAAAGAGGAAGATGTAGAGGACAGGGGGGTATGGAGACGGATGATCCGCTGTGTTGACCCCTAATGGGAGAAGCCAAAAAAAGAAGATACAGAAAACACGATGGTACAGTCTGACAGCACATGTAGGACTTTTTGGAGACATGGTGAGGAAGGCATGGGGTATATCGTTAGGAGAATGCTGAGAATGGAGCCACCAGGAAGAAGGAAAAGAGGAAGGCCAGAGAGGAGGTTTATGGATGTGGTAAGGGAAGACATGCAGATAGTTGGTTTGAAAAAAGCAGATGTAGAGGACTGGGGGTATGGAGAAGGATGATCCACTGTGGCGATCCCTAATGGGAGAACCCGAGAGCTTTCACTGCAAGTTGTATCCTGCATATGACGATGTTTGTGACAAATAACAAATCTTAAATCCGTCACTTCCTAGTTAGCGGCTAACGCTAGCGCTATTGATTCTTTAGCGTTTTATTTCCAGCTTTAAGAATTTCTCTTGAAAGGAGAAAATCCTGACTATTCCGCATATCGATTTATTGGATGAATGAAGGATGGAAGATATGAAGACATTTGTTAAAATATGTATAAAATAAGTAGATGTCAGGCGCAAAGAACATACTGGAAACCAAGTGAATTCAACGACGGCCTTTTAATGAGAAACAAAAGGGCAAGGCAGAAAGCACGAAACAAAAGAGCACCCAACTAGGGTAAACTGAACCAGGAGAAAAACTGTGGCAGTGTGAGAACAGACAACACACAAAATCTTGCACACTAAAACCAAAGCGTAGCTTGGGTAGTCCGGAATGTTTATAAGCCTAAGCTGTAGAACGGACAATGAGCCTGTTCTTATAGTGTGGTGACTGATTTGGACCAGGTGTGGATGATTAGTAATTTGGTGAGCTGCTTGGAATGATTGGAGGGTTTGGCGAGGGTGTGGCTGGTGGATCCCTGACAGTAAACCCCCCTACAGGGGCGGCTCCCGACGCCCTGACCCTGCACCCGGGATGACCCCGACCCCGGGGCGCAGGATGAAGTGGATGAGTGGCGTGGAACTCCTCCAGGAGCGCTGGATCCAGTATGTCCCGCTGCACCACCCACGATCGTCCTTGGGGCCGTAGCCTTCCCAGTCCACGAGATACTCCAGGCCACCGCCCCGACGACGAGAGTCCAGCACTTCTCATACCGAGTAGACCGAGGGTTGTTCTAGTACCTCAGGTGGAGGGGCCTGACCTCGCTGGCATGTTGGGCAGACGATGGAGTATACGGCTTGAGAAATGACACGTGGAAGGTGGGGTGAATCCGGTATTGTGGTGGGAGTTCCAGCCGATAGGCCGCCTCGTTGATCCGCCTTTCGATCCTGAACGCCTGATGTACCAGGGGCTCAGCTTTTGCAGGGGAGCCGCAGTCGTAGATCCTTGGTGGACAGCCAAACCCAGTCCCCGGGCCTGTACGAGGGGGCCTCCAAACGTTGCGCATCCGTATGTCGCCGGGTCTCCCTTATTGCCCTGCGCAATTGAACGTGTGCGGCCTCCCAGGTCCTGACACTCTCCCGAAACCAGTGATCCACTGCGGGCACATTGGACGGCTCATTAGACCATGGAAACAGCGGGGGTTGAAAACCCAACACACATTGAAAGGGCGTGAGTCCTGTGGTGTCTTGGCGCAATGAGTTCTGTGCGTACTCCGCCCAAGGCAGAAACCGGCTTCACTCTGCCTGGTCTTGGTGACAATACGTCCTCAAGTAGCTCCCCAGCTCCTGAATCTTCCAATCGGTTTGGCCGTTCGACTGGGGGTGGTAGCCGGATGACAGATTGACGGTGACTCCCAGTAGCTGGAAAAACGCCCTCCAGACATGTGTGGTGAACTGAGAGCCCCCGTCTGGCCTCCGAGAGGCCGAGGTTGTGGAAGACATGGTGGAAGAGCGCTTCTGCTGTTTCCAGAGCCGTAGGGAGGCCTCGGAGAGGAACAAATCTGCAGGCCTTAGAGAACCGATCGACGACCACTAGAATGCAGGTGAAACCCTCCGACTGTGGCAAGTCAGTCACAAAGTCTATGCCGATGTGCGAGCACGGCCTTTGTGGAGTAGGTAGGGGGATGAGTTTGCCCACTGGTAAGTGCCGGGGAGTCTTTGAGATGGTGCAGATGTTGCAGCCCCGGACGAACTCGGCCACCATGTTGCTCATCCCTGGCCACCAGTACCGCCCCTGTACCAGATGTAGGGTCTGACTTCTGCCCGGATGCCCTGAGCCAGGGACTTCATGGACTGCTTTTAATAAGGCCTGTCGACACTCTCGAGGAACAAAGGTCCGGTTCCTGGGGCAACCAGGGGGCGCTGGTTCTCTTCATGTGGCCGTGTGAATATCCTCGTCCAGATCCCGTATGTTTGGGTTTAGAATGAGCGTCGGAGGCAGGATAGGTCCGGGCTCGGCGGGTTCCTCGGGCCCATAAACCCTGGAGAGAGCATCAGCCTTACCATTCTTTGTCCCTGGCCGATAGGTAATGCTGAAGTTGAACCGGGTGAAGAAGAGAGCCCACCGTGCTTGACAGGGGTTTAGGCGCTTGGCCTCACGGAGGTCTGGAGATTTTTGTGATCCGTGATGACTGTGAAAGGATGTGCGGCTCCCTCTAGCCAGTGTCTCCACTCCTCCAGGGCCAGCTTGATGGCTAGGAGCTCTCTGTTCCCGATGTCATAGTTCTGTTCGGCCGAGGACAGCTTCTTTGAGAAATAGGCGCAGGGATGAAGTCGAGGGGGGGGTCCCCACCTGCTGGGAAAGGGTGGCCCCTACGCCTGTGGACGATGCATCCACCTCGACAACAAACGGGAGCTGGGGGTCAGGATGATGTAGAAGCGGGGCAGCACAGAACCTTTTGCGCAGCTCCTCGAATGCCCTTTGCACCTCTGGGGTCCAGGATAGAGTCTTGACTTACCTCGCAGAAGGGACGTAAGTGGGGCAGAAATCAGGCTGAAGCCTCTAATGAACCGGCGGTAGAAATTCGCGAATCCAAGGAGGCATTCTAGACACGCCTGGGAGATCCAGAGTCGACTAGGGCAACAGCCGACAGAGAGAAAGCAGGGGTTACCAAGGTGACCATGAGTGTGGACAAGCGAGTAATGTCAGAAGAAAGTGTGACATTCCGACAAGGAGGCATAACAGGACATTGGGCCACGCGATGTCCTCCCTCACCACAGTAGAGACAAGCTCTGGCCGCCCACCGACGCTCCCTTTCCTGCCGAGACAGCCACTGTGAACCGAGTTGCATGGGTTCAGGTTCAGGAGCTGACGAGACTGCCATGGCTTGAACTGGTTCGGCCTCTGGGGATTTGCAGGCTGCCAGGTGCTGAGAAACACGAATGGATCTCTGGATGAAAGCCTCAAGCCCCAGAGAGTCATCATAAATAGCCATAGCCAGCCTGAGCTCCTGATTCAAGCCTCTTCTATATGCAGCCAGCAGCGCTTTCTCGTTCCAACCAGCAGATGCCGCCAGAGTGCGGAAGCGGAGGCTGTAACCCGACACACTGTCTGTCCCTTGGTGGATGTTTAGCAGCTGATCGGCGGTTGACGTATCCCCGGGGGGCAGTGCTAAAGACCTCGGTGAAGTGTCTCGTGAAAGCCGCATATGTCGTCAGCGCAGAGCTCGCTGCGCTCCTGAGCGCTCTAGCCCATGCTAGCGCTCTTCCGGTGAGCAGCGAGATCAGGAACGCAACCTTTGCTCGTTCGTTCGGGAAGCTTTGAGGGTGCATCTCGAAATATAGGGAAACCTGGAGCAGGAATCCATGACATTCCGGAAAAAGAAGCCGGGAGAGCCATCGGGCTGCCGGATGGTGGGGGAGTTTGGTTGGCGGTCGCCGGTCGGAATGCCTCCCGGAGCGCAGCGGTGAGCTCCCTCACGAACTCAGAAGTGGCAGCAGACTGGTCCTCCACGAAACCAGACGCGGCAGCGGGCTGGTCCTCCATGCTGAGGTGACGCGGTTTTCCTTCTTTTTTCTTCCGCTTTTTGGTGCCCCTCGGTTTGTGAAGGTCCGTTCTTCTGTCAGGCTCAAAGAACGTACTGGAAACCAAGTTAATTCAACGACGGCCTTATAATGAGAAACAAAAGGGCAAGGCAGAAAGCACAAAACAAAATAGCACCCAACTAGGGTAAACTGAACCAGGAGAAAAACTGTGGCAGAGTGAGAATAGACAACACACAGAATCTTGCACGCTAATCGAAACCAAACAGAGTAGCTTGGGTAGTCCGGAATGTTCATAAGCCTAAGCTGTAGAACGGACAATGAGCCTGTGGATAAACAGGGTTCTTATAGTGTGGTGACTGATTTGGACCAGGTGTGGATGATTAGTAAGTTGGTAAGCTGCTTGGAGTGATTGAATGGTTTGGCGAGGGTGTGGCTGGTGGATCCCTGACAGTACAACAATTCAGTAGATCGTATTGTTTAGAAAATTTAAGATTAATGATTATTCAATTTAATTAATATAATAAAAAGTGTATTGCATTAATTTGATTTATTCTATTTTTATAATTTTATAAAACATGATTTTATATCATCTTTAACCAAGCAGGCATTTTATTTATATTGTTTTAAAAATGTAATTTGTTAAATGTTGATGATCACAAATGTAAATAATAATAACCTATAATACTAAAATAATTACTTTAAAATCCAGCTTTATTTTATTTTTATTGCTTTTAATGTTCAATACACTACAATAAACCAAAGAGACCGTTGAGGAATGTGGACAGTGCCAAATAAATTAACATAATAAAAAAAAGAGCTAACAAAAAAAAAAAAATGTGTGAACCTGCCCTCTAACCTAGTGTGTCTAGACAATTGGCAAAACCTATGTGGTGAAATGTAGGTTGAAAAACTGGCTAAATGAATCATCAAATCCTCACAATGTTAACGTGTACACGTATCAGATGTGGGAACAGATGAAGGTCATATTTAAAAGCCACAAATGCCTTATTCAGGCTGAAGAGATGAATGTGAATGATGCTGATAAATTATAACTTTTCTGTTATATTGTCTATGAATTTTTGTTAGGTCTGTCATAAGTTGATTGAATGACGTGGAAGTTTTTTTAATAGAGAATCAACTAGAGTCTATAAAACATGTTTTTACTCTCTTTAACACGCAAGCAAGCCCTTGTGAATAGTTTGTCAGTTAGAATGTCAAACCAGTCTCCAAAAACTCATTACCTTAACAAAAGAGGGCTATATCCTCCAAAAGTTATTTCAACTACATTCTGAGCCATTGTTATCCTGGTTGACCCATGTTTGAACTTGCACTGCTTGTCAAGTTTTAACACCTTGGATTGTCCATCCTTCTACAATTTGTTCAGAGTTAAACCATAATATAAGTATCATGTACCATATAAGTGTAAATAATCTACAAATATGTTTCCATCATAAAATATCTGTAACATTCTTTCCCAAGCAAAAGTACATATTTGTCTTTAAATGGTACAAACTACATGTGTGACATTGTGTATTTATATTAAAGCACATGAGTGCTCAGACTTGAGCACACGGATCCTCACCACTCTTTTGACTCCTCTTTGTTTCAGTGACACATATCTCAAAAATATTTTATCTTTTGTGGCTGATAATAAATAAAAAAAAAATCATCATCTTTTTTGTAAATGCATTTATGTTGTGCATCTCAAGCCTTTGAATCCCCTTACCTGTTATCTCTTGCACTTTCATTTCAAACAGCCACTTCCTCTTGGTCTTCTCTGTGGTTTAATCTGCTTTTATAGCCAGCCTTGTACTTCGGACACCACAAAGAGCACTGTAGAGGGTCTTGTCCTAAACTCACGCTGATAGTATCATCATCATCATCATCATCATCATCATCATCATCATCATCATCATCATCATCATCAGAACAGGATGCTGTATTTAGCAGTCATCGGGTTTCTCTTTTTTTATGCAGGTATTCAATTTCCTTACTTTTTAACAGTGTTTCTTTCTCCTTCCCTATGTGTCTGACATGATTGTCTTCAAGTATTTGTGTCGCTGTGTAGTTAAAAAGGCTATGGGATTCAACACTGTGGTAAAACATGAATTCAGAAATTATTTTCTTTGTTGATATCTGAAATAAACAAAACAGGATCATAGAGTAATTAAGAAGTTTGTGTTGGGGAAGTACAGTCTGCAAAATTAACAAGCAAAAACTTACACATTCAGACATTTTAAATGGTTATAACAACGATTATAAACAAGAATCAATATACAAGGTCAATAAACAATAAACAAGGTCACGAAAAAAACAAGAATTAAACAAACAGATGAAGTAAGTTAGCATGGGATAGCTTTTACCTTTCATTTTTTATAGGTTAACACTGTAAAAACTACCATGGGACAATGTCCATTGTTACTTTCCATTGTTAAGTCATTGCCTTGAAAGTAATTGAGTAAATCTCTGGACAGCTTTTTACAGAAATAAGAGTCAATTTTGTTCCATTCAATGTTGAGGATTCAAACAATTGGTGAGGATTTTAAAATATCGTGAACCCAGATTTCTTAAATTATTTGTAGCTTTTTAAGTTAATTTGTTTCTTTTGTCTTAATTTGCTAATCTTTGATTTTCTTAATGCATTTTTTCCCCTGTTACATACAGCACATGTAATATTAATACATATTCCGATGCTTTAAAATAACTTCATGGCTGTCAGGGAAAAGGAAGTGTATATTTGTGTGTTGAGGAACTTATAAGAAGTACATAAGCAGTTTTTAGGCAAACTACACATGCAATATCAATATTTTTGGGAATAATGTTATAATTTGGAAGCACCTTATCTAGAAACTGTGAATTCCTCATCAACCTAAAAGCATGAATAACCTGCCTGTGCTGTATCCTAAAATGTTTAGACATTTTTGTAAAAGATGACCACTCTGCTTTCTTTCCCTACAGATTATATCAACTCTTATGAGACATATTTTCCACAGCAGATGAACAGAACTGCTGTTAGGGGGGAGACTGTTGTTTTTCACTGTAATGGAACTATGATTACTGAGCATATAGACACTGGATGGCGTAAAGATGGGGATATTATTTTTATCTACAGCCCAATTGTAAGCCGACTTGTGATCAACTACACATCAAGCAGGATGCAGGTTGACAGTCAAAATTCAAAAATACTACGAATATCTAATGTACAGCTTTCAGATGCAGGATTATACTCATGTTTTCCATTAAAGCTGCAATGGAAATTGACCATAGAAGGTATTTAAAATGTCAGTTAATTTGAATAGCATAAAATGACAGAGAATTACAATATTTTGATGAGATCTTTCTGTTTTTCCATCTGATTCTTTTTGTAATTAAAATATATTTATTTTTTTATTTAACTTTCTATATTTTTGCCAACACAGAAAATCTCAAAGAAATGCTTTTCTTCAAAGTTTTCCCAGTAACACTAGTGTGTGTTGCAGTAGGCCTCTTTATTTTCTGCATGGTGTTTTCTCACAGGTAAGCAAAATTTACAGAAAAAGTTCACTCTTTCAATGCATTATAAATATCCATTTGCAATAAAATGTATGCATGTATAACGCTCCATAATGTCCGAAATATGTCCTTTAAAAACATTAATATACTCTACTGTGCAAAATGGCAGGTATCAAAAAATGCTCTAAAGTCTAGTGAACAGAAGAGGAATCCAAATTAAATAAATATTTGTTGTGACCACCCTTTGCCTGAAAAATAGCATCAATTATGCTAGGTACACTTGCACACAGTTTTTTAAGGAACTCGGCTGGTAGTTTGTTTGAAACATCTTGGAGAACTAACCACAGATCTTCTGTGGATGTAGACTGCCTTGGATCCTTCTGGCTCTTTATGTAATCCCAGACAGACTCAATAATGTTGCAATCAGGACACTGTGAGTGCTAAACCACCACTTTCAGCACTCCAGGGTCTTCACTATACTAAGGATAGTTCTTAATGACATTAGTTCTATGTTTGCGGTTGTTGTCCTGTCACAGAATAAATCTGGAGCCAGTCACGCACCTCCCTGATGTATTTATGCTTAGGTTAGGAGCCTGCTCATTTGGCTCCCGTACCTTAACCTCGCTGTAAGTGAAAGTTGTTGGGTTCAAGGAGTTCACGGGCCAGATGCCATGGAGACCAAAAAGCAATCGGCGCATTTCAGCGGTACCTTCCCCGCCTCCCTCATGGGGCTGCTTGGCAGGACCCCAAAAGCCCAAAAACAGACGCTCTAGGCCCCAACCGAATGAGCCAGGTGACCTGACGGGCCCTGACAATCAGAGCGCCTCAACCTCGAGGGCGGCACCTCATTGCACAGTGCCCGTCCCTCCTCAGCACCCTGCCACATAATGTGCTTCAGGGCACAGCCCCCTCCAGCGGGTGTCTTCCTCCACCTCCGCCCAAAAGAATCATAGCAGAGGGGAGACCCTTTGCCTCTCAGGAGGCCTTAAAGGCTGCAGGGCATTGCTCCAGCTGCTCTGGACTGGCCAAAGACCTCGAAAGGCTGGTTCCCTTAAGAGACTTCCTGGCAGCCTGGAGTTCTGAAGAGAGTTCATTGGGAAGGAGCCTGGTGGCAGAACATGGTTCACGGACCTGGTGTCCCTCTCCGAGGGACCTCCTTGGGAAAGTCCTCCCAGTAGGAATCTCCTCTTTCTCGCAGGGGGAACCCTGGTTCACCCCCGCCCAGAGTTATGGAGGCTATGGCTGTGGCCTCTTAGGGGCACAGTTTCCAGCAGCTGGTCTCTCTACTGAAGTAGTGGAGACCATCCTCCATTCCAAAGCTCCCTCTACAAGGAGGTGGTATGCCGCTAAATGGCACTGGTTTGCTGCGTGGTGTGAGCACCACCAATTGGACCCAGTTAACTACCTGGTTGGTTCAGGTCTGGAGTTCCTGCAAGAACAGTTTGCCGCAGGTTGGCCCCTCAACCCTGAAGGTTTACGTGTCCACTATCGTGGCTTATTGTACCCCGCCCTCGGGGCAGTTGCTGGGTAAACACGCTGGCACCCAGAGGCTGAAGCCAGGGATGCGACCCAGAGTGCCTGTGTGGGATTTGGCCATTGTGCTGGCATCTCTGTCTAAGCCCCCTATTGAGCCCTTGGCTGAGGAGGCCTGTAGGTACCTGTTTGTAAAGACCACTTTCCGTCTGGTATTATCCTCCCTGAAGAGAGTCGGGGACCTACAGGCTCTTCTGTGGCCCCGTCTTTCCTGGAGTTTGCCCCTGGCATGGCCTGTGCCTTTCTCTATGCTAAACGAGGGTACGTACCTAAGGTGCCTGCAGCTCTCCCACGACCTGTCGTGCCACAGGCATTCTGCTCTCTTCCTTTCCAAGCCCCCGACCAGGAGAAGCAAAACTGGCTGTGTCCACACGACGAGTCCGTGGAGGAAGTTGGAGCAGCTGTTTGTCTGCTATCTCCCTTGTAGGAAAAGTTTGCTTGCCAATAAGCAGACCCTCAGTAGGTGGATTGTGGATGTTATTTCATCATCATACAAGTCCCCTGGTCATCCTGCTCTGTTCGGGGTCAAGGCTTACTCCACTCTTGGTCACGCCTTGCCGTTGGCACGTATTTCATACGTGATTCAGAGCGTGAGCAAACGCGGAATCGCTCCCAAAGTGCTGTGACGCAGCGTCTCATTCCCTCAGGGAACTAGGGTTACATACATAACCTAGAGATGTTCCTATGTTTTCATGCATAGATAAAAAATTAGCCTTCTTTCCACATTGACGTAATGGCTTTCTTGCCCCAACTCTTCCATGTATGCCACTTCTAGCTAGACTTCTATATACAGCAATTGAACGTAACTGGGTCCCACTGGTTTCTGCAAGTTCTTAGCTGATGGCACTGTTGCACATTTTCTGATGTCGAAATGAGGTAAGCATGACATCTGTTGCATTGCCCTCAACATTGCCTCATTCTTTGTGCATCTTCAAAATAGCTTGAACAGCACATTTTCAAGACCCAGTCTGCTTTGAAATCTTTGCCTGGAAGAGACCTTGCTGATGCAGTATGAGCAGTGTTGGGGGTAACGCGTTACAAGTAACTCCAGTAAATTAATAATATTACTTTTCTGGAGTAACGAGTAAAGTAGTGTGTTACTTTATAAATCTACACATTAATATCTGAGTTACTTTTTAAAAAAAGTAATGCGAGTTACTTTTCAATTAAATTATTTAAAATAAAAAAATAAATACTGAATTAAAATGAACATAGTCACGTAGAATCGCGCACTCATGCGTGCGAGCCGCGGGAACAGAAGCTGGGCACAAGCAGAGATGGCAAACCAGAGAATTACATTACTGTGATGGAAGTATTCTTATTATTTTGAAATAGTCGAGGAAAAGGAGAAAGGAATAATGGTTAAGTGTAGATTATGTGTTGGTGAAAAGCTCTTGTCAACTGCAAAAAATACCACTTAAAAAAAAAAAACACATCTGCATGCAAAGCACAGCATTACAGATGTGTGTGTGTGTGTGTGTGTGTGTGTGTGTGTGTGTGTGTGTGTGTGTGTGGGTTTAATGTTGAATATATATGGAAATGGAGACAGAAATATAGAAAACTTTTGCCGACTTTCCACCACTGCAGATCTATTGACTGCTCAGAATAAAAGTTTTCCGTAAGGAGACACATGTACGATGCCATCACAGCGGAGAGAGAGAAAAAATTCACAGCTCATTTGCTCTTTGTGGGAAGATAAACTGCCACAGTCACTGATAATAGCACGAACTTTGTAAAAGCGTTCAGAATGTTTCAAGCTGATGATGAAGCAGAGAATGATGTAGACAAGGATGAGGTCATATTTACGGAATTGCACAATGTTTTACGAGATGACAGCGAAAGGTATGTTTTCCCTCCACATAACCGGTGTGCAGCCCACACCCATAACCTTATATACACGAACGATAGTTACATTCTGACAGCGAGGCAGATTGAAAAGCAGTGTACAGAAGTGCGACTGGAAAGTGTTCAGCCTTGTGGTCAAAATGTAGTCGATCATTTTATTGTTCTCAGAAGTTATTAAGCATTTTAAATGTTTAAGAAATGTCTTTTGCCCTAATATAACTTATTTTTAATGGCAATTATCTATATTACACCTGTTACACCTGTAAGGCTTGAAAGAGATACAAGTAACGCAAAAGTAACGCAAAAGTAATATAGCGCATTACTTTCCATAAAAAGTAACTAAGTAACATAATTAGTTACTTTTTTGGGAGTAACTCAATATTGTAATGCATTACTTTTAAAAGTACTGTTGCCCAACACTGAGTATGAGTTCCTTTTGTCTTGTTGCTGTGCTTAGTCTTACCATGGTGTATAACCTGTGACATTAAACTGTCTTCCACCTTATCAGCAGAGTTTGGCTGTTCTTCACCCACTTTAAACCTCCTACATAGTTTCTGTTCAACCTACATATGAACCTAATGATTATCTGCAAGATATAATTAGTTAATCATACACCTGACACTGAGCCTACAAAATCTCTCATTTTGTCCAAACATTTGCAAGTTTGATTTAGATTTGCTTAATTTCCATTTTCTTAATTGATAAAAATAACAATTAAAATTAATTTTTGGAAGCTTTTATAGTCTACAGCAGTGGTCCCCAACCCCCGGTGGGGGGAACATATTTCAGTTTTATTTATTATCTGATTCTGAATTTATTATCTGATTTAGCCACATCTGTCTATGACTCACTCTTAATGCATGTCAAGATGCCTCGGTCACATGTCTTACCTACATCTGCTACTTTCTTAAAGGGGCTGCTCTGGCTGGTAACACATAATACATTACCGCTAAACTAAAACCCCCAAGCTAGCAAAATGAACAAACATCAACACGGTGGATTCACGATTATTATTATATTTAGAAAATATCAGTTTTTATGTTGGTCGTATCATTTTATTTTGTTGTATTACAAATGTTATATCAGCAGACCTTTGCAGCATGCCACACACCACCTGCATATATGTCTGACCAATGGGAAAAAAATATGAGACAGGTTTGATCATAATCTACTATTTGCATTTGCCACAAAGACAAAATGATAACATGTTATGCATGTCTGAGGTGAACCTTATGTTTGTGAGGATGTATGATGGTGTGTGTACCAAGGTATATTTTTAGTTGTGGTTGCAGGCACAGCAGAAGACAAACAATGCATAATGCATTTGACCTACTAAGCTATAGTTTAGGCTTTTGCTACCTACTCAAAGGAAGTTTGTCTTCATTTAAATCTTTTGTTTAATTATGTTCACCCTTATTTTGATATATACAACAAAATTATTTCCATCTCTGTTTCTTTTTTTGTCATCAAATTTTTATTTTAAATAATTAATTAATTATACCCTTGATTAAAAGAGCATTATTGCTTTATGGAAGCAAAGACTCACAGACTGAAACAAATCTTTGTAATTAACTTTGTTTTAGACTGTGTTTTTATTTATTTGGTCAAATTCATGTAACCTTTGAAGCATTTTGATTTTTATAACAGGAACTGGAAAATGAATGGAGGATCCAATCCAACAGAAACTAGATATGAACTTGTAAGTTCCCAATTATCATAAACACATAGGCATGTCTTTGTTTAGGGCTTTATATTTATAAGTCTATGTTAGTACTAGAAACAATTTGAAAGGTTTGGAAATGTTTGTACTTAACTGTAACTAATGATAATTATTGTAAAATATTGTAAACATTTGAGTTATTAGCTTTTATTGCTTTCTACTGTATACTAAGACATTATTGAATTTAATCTTTTTATGTTATTTAAAATATATGTGTGAAATTGAAAATGAAGAGAACAAAGTTTGACAACACTGATGTCACCTGGCATACAGCAACCACCAAAAAGGTTCTTCTTGGTAAAAAAAATGCTTGGAATCCTCTTAAAAATAGATTTTATGGACCAAAATATGTGGACTCCTAATCAGTTGCACTTGGTCCCATTAAAAATCAGGCAAAGAAAACTGGTACATAGTTTATTTCATTTCAATTCATCCGAAATGTGTTCAGTGGGGTTGAAGTCAAACATGTGAGTTCCTTCACTCTAACCGTTGCAAACCATGTTTTCATAAAGGCGATTTTGTACAAAGGACCATTGTCATGCTGGAACAAATTTTGTGACTTTCAGTTTCAGTAAAGAGAAATTGTGAAACTACAGCATACAGAGACATGCTGTACTATTTTGTGTTCTAATTTTGTTTTTACAAAGAAGCGCCACATAAAGCAAATGTTAGCCGGTCAGATGTTCTAATGTATGGCTACACTATATAGAGTACCAAAGAATGTTACTGAAGAAAAAATATTTCAACCATTTGACCTTGTTGTGACCTTAACCTTGTTCATAAAAAGTTCAAAGTTTTTATTTAATTTTATTTATTATACTTACAAATAAATGCTAAAAACATCCAATCGTTGTTCATATATTGTGCTCAAAAGAATCTGACACAAATGAAGAACACAAAAATTTAAAAATGAGAATTTAAGAAAATTAAGTTTTTTTTTGTTTTTTTTTACATAAAGTATGTTACATTTTCTTATCTGTGTAACTAGACAAACGCATATCAGGATTTTGTCCATAACAGTGAGACAATGACTACCTGTGTAAGTTGTTCATCCCAAACTTTTCTGAGATAATCAACCACAATTTTAGTTGTCAAACTACACTATATAATTGTTTTTTTTTTTTTTTTACAGGTCTACACCATGACCAGCCCAAATAACTTTGCTGTTGGCCACAACTTTGAATCCTGAGCTACATTTCTGCGGTTTCTGCTTTACAAATTTGTCATCTCAAGTCAAGTCAAGAAGTCAAGAAGCTTTTATTGTCATTTCAACCATATATAGTTGATGCAGTCCACAGTGAAATGAAACAACGTTCCTCCTGAACCCAGGTGCTACATAAAATAACATAAAACAACAGTCACAGAACAAAAAAAACACAGGGCCAAGAACTAAGATCCTCACCACATAAAGTGCATGTGTGCAACTGGTGCAAACAGTGCAAAAGACAACACAAGACAGTGCAAGACAACACAGGACAGTGCAGGACAATACACAATACACAAAATATAAAAATAAAAATAGCAATAGCTCCGCCAGTAAAACCTGTCGTGCAAGAATAAGGCGCACAGTAGCAGAAAATGTAAACAGAAAAATGTAAACAGAATTGTGCAATTCAACAATAGCAGCAATCAAAATAAACTGAACAGTGACCAAAGGATTTGGACAGAATATTGTGCAAAAGAACAAGTCCCGAAAGATCAGCAACAAACGGCATGTAAACATTTTGCGATAATGAAAAGTGTGAATGGTACTGAAACCTGGGTGTGCGAAGTATATGATGTGTGTTGAGTCTGGTTTGTACAGATCAGTCACACAGTTGTGTGTGTGTGTGTGTGTGTGTGTGTGTGTGTGTGTGTGTGTGTGTTTCAGTTCAGTTTAGATGTTTGTTGAGGAGCCTGATGGCTTGCGGGAATAAACTGTTGCACAGTCTGGATGTGGCGGCCCGAATTCTTCGGAACCGTTTCCCTGATGGTAGGAGGGTGAGGAGTGTGTGTGATCATCCACAATGCTGTGTGCTTTGCGAATGCATCTCTTACTTTTATGGAAATGTTTCTATATTGCTCACACTGAGTAATATCCTGTCAGTGTGAAAAAAAGAGAAATCTCTGTATTTATGTTTTACCTCTTAAGCCAGTCAAATGCTTATTTTAAATTAATTACAATTATAAAGAAATAAATCCCTGTGATATTTTTTGAATAATTGAAAATAGTTGTAGTAAAGCATTCCTTACATGCTTAATTAGAATAGTGGGAAAATAAAAAAAATATATTAGGATACATATTAAAGTTACATATCTATCTTTACATATTATTATAGTGAAAGAACTCAAGTGTCCTGCACAGAGCCCTAAATTCAGTTCAAATTATTTCAATTCAATTTAATTCACTTCAGTTCAGTTAAATTCAGGTTTATTTGTATAGCACTTTCATCACTGTGTACTGCGTCAGCTATATGTGGTTAAAATGACAATAAAAGCTTCTTGACTTGGAAACATACTCAGCTAAGTGATCTCCTAAACTAGGGCATCATTATGAATCAGGCAGATGCAAAGAGAAGAAAGGGACAGGTAGTAGGGTCTCCAGCAAGACAGGCTATGACTGCATAACTGAAAGGGAAATCCAGAAGATAACAAAGACATGAAGGATCAAACCTACTGAGCACCTTTGAGCCTCAGTCTAAACCCCAGACATTTGCGCTTGTCCTTGACCCCCTTAAGTCACATTACAGAACACTGTGGTTATTAGAATCAAAGGGGGACTAAATCTGGTCATTGTCCAGGGTCTGCATACTTTTTGCCATATAATCGTTTTTTTATTAACAAAATGTAAATGTTACACAAACCGAGTCTTTAGTATAAATCATATACTGTGCTTTAACATGATAGCAGTGGTGGTGTATGTGAAAGTTTTCTCCCCTCAGGATGTGGTGAACAGCAGTGTCACTCAGGAAACTGTCATGCACAGCACTAAACAATGCAATGCAGATTTGACTGAGGCTAGTCTGACCAGTTCTCTTACAATAAACTGAATAAAATCTAGTTTTTTGTGGTGTACGTGAGAACTTTCACATACACCACCACTAAAAGAAGCTATTCTGAACTTTTAAGTTTATAGAGGCCATTTATCTTCAACTACTTTTTATGCAAAAGTGTTATAGCACAAGTCATTTTAACTTGAATGGTGGACCTGAGTTCACAAAGAGAGAGAGAGAGAGAGAGAGAGAGAGAGAGAGAGAGAGAGAAAGATTCGCCTCTTAGCAGCACAGCTATCAAAGGACTTTCATCAGCCAATAAAAAGGCACTATGCACAAACATTCACATGCTCTCCTGTGCTACTTTTAACACAACCTACACACCTACCAGCATGTATATAATATACTAGAGGTTAAAGGGTGCATAAAATTCATGGTTCGGTTCAGTTTCGGTACAGTTAGGGGCAAGAAATGCAAACCATAAAATTGCTTATCATTTATTATTATTATTATTATTATTATTATTATTATTATTATAATTTTTTTTTTATTATTTTTTTTTATTTTGTTTGTTATTATTAATATTTGTGAATATAAACAGTTAACACGTTTACACACATTTTGCAGTGGTGGACCATGGAAGCACATTGCATTCACCAAAAAAAAAACAAGGGAAAAAAAAAGCGCTTTGCATTCACAAAGAAAAAATAAATTGTTGGGCAGGGGAGCATTTTAGCGTATAACACCGGATCTGATGTTACTGCATTTTTTGTTCGTAACTGCCTCATTGCGCAACCATGGAGATGTAGCAGCTATCATATGGTTTAGCTTGATGACTGTATAAGGTTAGGTCATCGCTTTGGGGAAGACAGGGACAATGGAGGGGCATTGGCAAATTTAATTCGCTTTTATTTCTTACTTGGGTTGAGACACTGGGAGATATTAATGCCATTGAGTAATTTGGATGGTATTATCATTAGTATGTCAACACTGCGCAGGTATCTAAAGTGCTTAGGACTGTTCAGGAGAAAAGCACATTCTGACCTTCCTGATGTAGCTCTCTTTCTTCAGGAGCAGCTAAACCAATATGGAATGCTTCATGGATACAAAGTCATGCATTTGAAATGCATTCAATCTGGCTTAGTGATATCTCAGAGAACTATCCGGCACCTGCTTAAAATTCTGGATCCCTGCGGAGTTAACTTGAGGCGCCGAAATTGTCTAAGCCGACGTCTTTACAGAAACCCAGGTCCCAACTTCTTGTGACACCTAGATTCCTATGATAGTAGTGTTAAAATATAATATAATATAATAATAGTAATTAAAATGCTCCATAACACTTCCCTCAACTATTTATATATTTTTTTCTTTGTGAATGCAATGCACTTTTTAAATTTTTTTGTGATTGCAATGCGCTTTTTTTTTTTTTTTTTTTGTGACTGCAATGCACTTCCGTAGTGGACAGTAACAAAGAAAATGTGATTCGTTGCAGTAACTAAGTAACTTTTTCATGTATCTGTACTTTACTTCAGTATTTCCATTTGGGGAGACTTTTACTTTAATTTCACTACATTTTAAATTCAAATATCTTACTTTTTACTCAACTACAGTTTGCGAAATCAGCCGTTCCTTATTATTTATAAGTGGATAAAAACTTTTCTTGGTTTAAAAAGGCGGATAAAGGACAGGGTAGTATTGAGACAGATGATCCGCTGTGGCAAACTCTAACGGGAGCAGCCGAAAGAAGACAAAGAAGTGGCTAAAAACGTTTTAAGCATGCAGCTGTCACGGATATAGACCAGCCATCAGAAACCGGGAGTAAACCACAATGTCTTCATTGACGCTAATCGTGATCGCTTCATCCAAAGCAGAGCTAGGAGCATGAAAGTACAGGGAACACAAGTGGTAGGAAGTCCGGTAGATTTATCATGGCAATGAGTAGATCCAACTTGGACAGGGCCACACAACCTGGGATATGAGGAAGGTCGGTGAAGCTTGCTGGGAACTGCCACTCGGTGGAACACCTTTGAGGTTAGGGAAAGGTGACTGCCCTCAAAGGGACTCTGGGACTCAAGTCGTTACAGTGACCTCCGTGGGACTCTGAAGCATTACGGCAAATTAGGCCTTTCGGCGAAAATCTGAAGCGTAACAGCGCCCTCTGCGTGACTCTGGAGCTGAGCAGCGCCTTTGATGGGTGTCTAAGGTGCGATGGCGACCTCGGAAGGACTCTGGAGCGCGGTGGCGCCTTCAGCGTGTGAACAAGGTTTAACGGCGCCTTCGCAGAGGCTCTGGGGCAAGATGGTGCCCTCAGCGAATCAGAATCAGAAATCAGAAAAAGTTTTATTGCCAGGTACAGCAAAGGGTTTGGCAACGAACACTTGACAGTACTAGGAATTTGTCTTGGTGTCGGCTGCAAACATATATAGATATGAAATATGTACACATCTGGGGGTAAGTGATCAGTCAGATGTGATTGTCACATTTCAAACTCTTATTTACCTGCCACTTTTATATATATATGTATGTATGTATGTATGTATGTATGTGTGTGTGTATTTTAGTCAGAAATGAATATTAAGAAATGAATAAGGCTGAAATAAATCCTGAAAAATGTTTTTGTTTTTATTAACATATGAATGTAAAAGAACCGTGTAAAAAAAAAAAATATATATATATATATTATTTCTTTATCTTCCTGTGTGAAGACAGAAGACGATTCTGTCCATCTCACAGTGAGACAATTTCCCTACCACAAGCCCACCCAGTTACACATTTTATACATTCTCTCACCACTCACCATCACTGAGCCAATCAACTGGAATCATGATGTATTACAATTATACAGTTCTGTGTGTGTGTGTGTGTGTTTCAATTTTCTTTCTCCATTTTGCCAGTGCCTACAATGTTCACTTCTGCTTTACAAATTTGTCATCACTTCATTCTACAGAAATGTTTCTAATATTATATTTGTATATACACAGACTTATCTGATGTTATGTACACCAAAGATTGAATTAAGAAACCTTTTAGAAATAATTTATATTTCTATATGTGAATAAATGTTTGTATACACTTGACCAGAACAAAGTGGAAAGCCTTCTCAGAAGAATGGAGGTTATTTTGGATATACAATAAGCACATTTAATTGTCCACAAAATTCTGACCACATAGTTAATATGTATATATTGCTTAAATATAACTCAGCCAAATATTTATTTAAAAATATATTTTGGTGTTAAAAAGTTTCAAGACTGGTTCTGTTTACAAGAAAGTACTTTATTATCTACATTTACATAATATCACCTTCAAAAATATTCCCCTTGCACAGAAATACAGTGCTCCTAGCATTCCTAACACTTCTGGAATGCGTCCCAAAAGTCAGCTTTCCGAAGTGCATCAATCATCTTCTGGTATTTGCACTAAATCTCTGCAGTGGTGTCAAAATGGTGACCTTTGAGCTTGATCTTCATCTTTGGGAGGAGGGCAAAATCTGCAGGAGCCAAATCTGGAGAGTAGAGTTGGTGCGAAAGTAATATCATGATGTTCCCAGCGAGAAACATGTAAGTGGTGTCAAAACTTCACTTTGTCAGGCAGGTCCTTTTCAAGAGATTTCTTGATTGCGAACAGGTGTGGCAGTAATCAGGCCTGGGTGTGGCTAGAGAAATTGAACAGTTTTAACAGGGGGCAAACACTTTTTCACACAGGGCCACATAGTTTTAGATTTTGTTTTCCCTCAGTAATAACAACCTTAATTTAAAAACTGCATGTTGTGTTCACTTGTGTTATCTTTTTCTAATACTTAAAGTAGTTTAATGATCTGAAACATTAAAGTGCCACAAACATTCAAAAAAATAACCCATTGGGTTTTCACACCACTGTAAAGAGAGTGCGCATGTGGTCAGTAGGGCAGACCTGGTTACGCACGTGGTCAGAATAGCACCGGTTGCACATCTCCTGATGTACAACACAGTTCAATATTTTTAGGTCAGTGCTCCCTGTGACTGTGTGTGTGCAGCCTTGTGCTGCCATCTGTCAGCTTTTAAAAACTAGTCTTGAATCTTTTTGGTACCACCTTGGAAATACACAGAAAAAAAAGGAAACTCAGAGATCAGAGACAGGAACTACTCAAAATATTATATAAACAACAAGCCTTTATTGTAGCTCATCTGTGCTTTTATTTTGTAGGTAGTTTTAGGTAGTGCATGCAAAACATCTCACCTCAGGACGTGGTAAACACTGTTTCTCAAAAAAAAAAAAACTGTCAGGACAAACAGCCTTACAGAAATTTAATGTTGGTCTAATTTTTATACTGAGGTCAGAGGTCAATGTCCAGGTTGTTTCAAGCTGACAGGATTGTTATTGTAACACAAATGTCCACTCTTTACAACTGTGGTGAGGAGAAAAGCATCTCAGAACACACAGCAAAATGGATATGGAATGTGCTAAAAAACATTAAGTTCCATTACTATCGGCTGATGACAGGAATGTGGTGCTACAATAGTTACAGGGTCTCAAAAACTGAGTAGTTGAAGATTGTTAAAATATCATAATCATAATAATTTTACAAGAACATTAACTGTAAGGCTGTCATTGCTTCCGCGTGCTCCTGAGCTTTCGGCTTCAATCATGCACACCTGGAGCTCGTTATTCACTTATCCCCAGCTCCAATATAAACCCCTCATTCACCCACACTCGCGGTCCGTTATTGTAGGTTCATGGTGGTATGTGTGTATCCCTCTACGTACCGTCTCCTCTCGGACTCCTCACTCTCTGGATTATAACCACGGACTGCCTATCGCCAGTCCAGGACTCTGTGGGCCGCGCTCTCGGAGCGCACCACCGGATTATCCCTGTGAAAGCAGGTATTTGTGTTGGCTCTGCCTTTTATGTAAATAAAACCCGTTTTGTTTGCACTTCAGCTTCCGCTTCCGTTTGCCGCATAACAGCCACATGATTGTGTTGTTGATAATTAAATGACAAAATTTTTTTATTTTTTTTCTCTATCTTTAATGTATTTTACATCTTGATATTATAGTTTTAAGTCCGCAGTGAAGTAGCATCTCTACTTGCTACTGTAACCTTGACAAAGCAGTTGCTGAATGAATTTCTGCCTAAATGTATTTAACCAAGTCAATGTGGAAATATTTTTTTTATTTTTTTTTCTAATGTTTCTTTGGCATCTACCAGCAATGGACTACAGTTCCCACAGTCTACTGGGCTATCAGTCACCAAATTACAAATTGTTAGTCAAAATACAAATTCCCCAACACACACACAGATTAATAGACTTTGGGTTTATCTGAGTTTTGTGAGGTTTTTCTCAGTTTAACTGATTTTACCAAGCTGTTTGTTTCTGTTGCTTTCCTAGTTGCCAACCACAGTTTTAAATTCCGTTAGCAATTTTTGGCTCATCCCTTTTATGGCAAATGTTATTTAGAACTTCATTCACTTTTCACTACTGTGCTTTTGGCTTGTGTTTTTTGATTGCATGAATTCTCATCTACTCTCTACTGCAATTTTTTCTCAGCTTCTGCTTCCGGTCTTGGGGGAAGCTGCAGTACAGCTCTAAAGTCAGTGTTCTATTATATTCAATGCAGAGTATTTTGACCTCATCTGTAGTGACACTGATATCATCATCATTAGATCAGAATGCTGTATTTGGCGATCATCACGTTGTTGTTTCTTCGTGCAGGTATTCAGTTTATTACTTGTTTTGTTTCCTAAAAGTCTGAAAAATATTAATGGAAATGGAAAAACAAACATAAAAAAAGTAAATAAAAGTATGTTCACATTATTTGTTAAAAATGTGTTTGACCAGAATGTAGCAACATGAAGAGTTATTGTATAGGATCATGGGGCATTGATTTTTCTGCTGTAAAAACATTAACAGCTTTAAAGGGGGGAACTTTATACAATGTAATGTTAAGGATATTATGTATGAATTTGGCTTTAATAGTAACTAATACAAATAATAATTTAAAAGTGTATTCTGTTTTATTTTTGCAGTTTTCACCACTTCTTTACAGCAGATTAACAAAACTGCTTCGACTGGTAAAACTGTTATTTTACACTGCAATCAAAATCTGACTGGTGGATTTAAAGATGTTGGTTGGCGTAAAGATGGGAATCTTCTTTTTAACTACAGCCCAGTACTAAACCAAACTGTAATCAACTACACATCAAACAGGATGCAGGTTGACCCCCAAAATGCAAGAAAACTACAGATATCTGATGTACAGCTTTCAGATGCAGGATTATACAAGTGCTATCCACTAAATCTGCAGTGGCGATTGAGAATTGATGGTAATTTTATTTTTAATATGTGTTGAATATGCCTTTTTGATATCATGAAATTAAATAGCAACATTATCTGAGAATAGAGTTTAAAAATTGATTTTTTTAAAGTACTAAATTAATTAATTTTGTGAGAATACAGACTACACTTCGTGTTGTATTTGTTTCATTTGCCAACACAGAGACTGAACTACAACAAGGCAGAAAAAGTTACATAATTTTCACAGTAGCTACAACATCTGTTGTAGTGTGCCTCTTTATCTTTTGTGCTGTGTGTCTTTTCAGGTAAGTGACCACTGGTGGTTTTATAAAATGTTCACCCTACCTTTATATTAACGGCAAATACACTTTTAAAACAGAGTGATGTTAGTGCAAAAAAATACAATAAACAAACAATATTCTAAGTATGCAGGACAGTGTCTAAGAACCTCACAGGAATATACAGGTTATACACATAATCCCAATTTTATATTATTCAAAAACAGAACTAGTCATATTCGCCTTTTTCTTCTTATTGTTTAATAAACAAGAAACATACCACATGAAATATACACATGGGGTAACCATTGCTCTTCATACTACACTTTTTATTGGCTTAATTTCAAACGCTTAATTTCCATTTTTGAAGTAGTAATTAACACATAAGTGCGCACATACTGCATTTATGATATTACATTAATATAATCACAGCTTTATCAAGACTGGAAAAATTTACTTTTTTTTCGTATGCTGCTTTGTGTTTTAGAATTTATAAATATGGTCTTTGTTTAGGCCAATCACATTTTGCTGCAAAACAAAAAATAGACTATTTGGCTTTCATTACAGGAAACAGAAAAATCGAGAAACGGAAACTGGCAAAACGATTGTAAGTTCTTATTTTAATATAAATATGTATACAGTACATGCAAATAATGGGTTAATATTTACAATTACTCAAAATAGATGTATTGGTTAAAAATATCTTAGTCATTGAGAAAATTTAATTATATGATGGTTTAGCGGGTACAGTGGGGCAAAAAAGTATTTAGTCAGCCACCAATTGTGCAAGTTCTCCCAATTAAAAAGATGAGAGAGGCCTGTAATTTTAATCATAGGCACACTTTAACTATGAGAGACAAAATGAGAAAAAAAAAAAAATCCAGAAAATAACATTGTCTGATTTTTAAAGAATTTATTTGCAAATTATGGTGGAAAATAATTATTTGGTCAATAACAAAAGTTCATCTCAATAATTTGTTATATACCCTTTGTTGGCAATAACAGAGATCAAACGTTTCCACAAGGTTTTTACACACTGTTGCTGGCAGTTTGGCCCATTCCTCCATGCAGATCTTCTCTAGAGCAGTGATGTTTTTGTCATTATTTATTTGTTAATCTTATCAATTAACAGACAATAAACATGCTCAGAATATTCTATATGTATATTAATAATTACTGTGGTTTTATTTTTGTAACTAGCCAAAGATCTATAAAGATAATGTCTGTCACAGTGAGACGATAACTGAATGTGTAAGTTTCAACATTGAACCAATGAAAACCAATCAAATTATGATATAACAAAGCTATATGTTTATTATTATTATTATTATTATTATTATTATTATTATTATTATTATACTTTTTTTTACAGGTCTACACAATGACAAGCCCAAATGACTTCTCTATTGGCTATTTATAAATCCACAACAACATTTGTTTATACTTCACAGAGTCACCATCACAGATACGTTTCTATAATTCAGTTAAATTGGCAGGCTATATGAACTGTCTCTACTACTTAGTGTACATTTTATCTAGATTTTAATAAATTTGTCAGTTCTTTACAGGGGATTGTGGTGTTATACAGAATCTATGTTTTAGTTTATGTTTAGGTTTATATTGGCTGCTTAAATGTAGGTCATTCAAATGCTTACTAAAAAGGAGTGATAAAAAAGAATAAATGTCTTGGTCATATATATTATAGATTAATTGAAATTAATTGGAAATTAACATTACATTCCTCAATTAAATTATTAGAAAACGACAGTGTTTTCAGTAGAAAAATGTACAGGATTCCACATTCTCATTCTTGTTTTGCCCTGTCCATTTTGTTTGCTCATTGCTTTAATAAGTGCAGCTTTACCAGAAAAATTGGTGTTAGACTACATTTTCTCCAGTGGTTTCCATATACCCACCAAAACCTGATGGCTTGGGGATTTTCCTGAAAGAAAATAGTGCAGGCAGGGTGGAGTGGGTGGAGAAGAGTGGCAGGAGTGATTAGTGATAACAGGGGATCTGCAAGAGTGAAAGGCAAAGTTTATAGAATGGTGGTGAGACCCCCCATGTTGGATGGTTTAGAAACAAAAAAGAGGATACAAACATTTTACAATTTAATAAATCAAGTTAGACTTTTTGAAGGTTAAAAATCTGTAACATTTAATTGGTCATTGTACTAATAATTTATTGTCTGTACATCTCTATCACTCTCAGTAATGACTGAACACAGAATAGTTTTTTTTTTGTTCAGTTTTAAATTATCTTCATGTTCATTTTATTTCTTTAAAATTCAAACAACCGTCTATTTTGTTAAAACATTTGACATAATTATACAGAAAAACATTTAAAAATCTTTAAAAAAAAATTACTTTCAAAGTCTGACTTATCCATTGCTTTGCATTACATTGCAGATTGTATATATTGAAATATACAAAAAATATACTACACCAGATAAACAGAGCTGCTTTAAAGGGTAAAATTTTTTTAGTGCAATGGAAATCTGACTAGTAAAACTAAAAGACAAATAAAGATAGTTGGTGTAAAAAATCTTTTAATATATACAGATCAGTTTTAACCAAATTGATGAAAGTTTAAAAATTAAAAAACAAAAGGGTCTCTGCCCATCTTATGTTTCTCAAGCTCACAGATACAGAGTAAGAGTTATGTGTTCACATGCGAGAAAACAATGTGGTTTTGTGTGTTGCCCAGTGGAACATCAGTGGAAATGGTTTTTAGGTCAGGTTTTGAAAAGTGTGGTTTTCTGGGTTTTTTTTTTTTTTTTTTTTTTTTTATATAATTCTTTATACTTTGTATGAGTACAGTTTATTCAGAATTAGAAAATCCAACTATAAAATATAATTTACCTCTGATAAATGAGAAATAAAATTCTATGTGCATTTCTTAGTTTAAAAACATGAGGATTTCTACTAACACAGAGATTTATTTGAATTAAAAAAACTGCAATTTTGGTGGACTTAATAAGTGATAAAAAGCACCATTATTCTGGATTAACTGTTTTGAGACTGAATTAAATTCTAAATGACAGTTATACAAGCACCTTCTCAAATAGTACATTAGCAAAACAATTAATTGAAAGACGTCAAGATTTTGTGTTTTTGTGTTTTAGTAGGTAATTGTGAGAATTATTATATATTTTTGTTTGACATTGATGGATAATGTTTTGCTCTCTGCTGCATTGTTCAGAAGCAATTCCACCTACTGATCATTTTGTACATTTTTTATCATCTTGTAAATTGCAATTTAGGATGAATAAAGCATTGTATCTTTCTGTCTATCTTTTGCATCCATTTCTTTAACTCTTTTTCAAAGCCAGAATTTTATTTCAGTCTATTTTCAGGAAAATTGTGCATAATCCATAGTGGGGATTTCATTAACATATTGCAGTCTATATGATATATGGATTATGTAACAGACTTTCTTTAATTTTGTTATGCTGTACTAATTCTCCGGTAGGGAGGACTGTGTTCCTTCCCAAAAAGATCTGGATGCTTTGGCGGACTCACAGTGTTCGGTTTGGAGGCTTGAGCCTAGCATTAGTAGGACTGGGAGAGTTTGTAAATTTCTTTTAGCTTTTTCATGCTTGTGCAAACTGCACCAAATCTGGTTTCTTTTTTTATCCCCCTGGCATTGTTTTGTATGTTTTCAAGTGTATTAATAATAATAATAATAAAAATAATAATAATCATTTATATGATCCTGAGGGAATTAATACAATCTTTACATGTTGCGCATGTAAAAATTACTGAACCAAAAGCCCTAAACTAAAAACATTTGGCATGAATATGTGTACTCTTAATATATAGTGTTGCTTACATTTAATATATGTATGTTAGTTGTTGTAGTCAAAGTAGAAAAGGAATAACAGTACATAATACATTTAAGTTAAAATATTCTATCAGTAAAGTGTTTGTGCTCATGTATAATTTTCATTTCTGTTCTCAACCGGAGCCCAGACGTTACAGTGACTGTCAATCCCCATGTTTAAATGGCAATTTTTACATTGAAGCAAAATCTTCCAGGGAAGCAAACACCGGAGAATAGGTGGAATGCAGAGCGTAGGTAGTCCAGAGATGATCTATAGAATAAACTGAAGATCGGATGATGAGCGAGTGGGAACGGGGGTCTTATAAAGGGGAGTGTAGATTGGAGACAGGTGTGGGTGATTAGTAGAAAGGAGAGACCGAGCGAGTGTGCTGAGGGTGCAGGAGGGAGGCGTGGATGGTGGTTCTCTGACATTACCCCCTTCTCCAGGGGCGGCTCTTGATGCCCTAACTCAGCGACAGGGACGTCTCCGGCCATGGGGTGCAGGGCGGTCATGGTGACTGTGAAACTCCTCCAGGAGTGCTGGGTCCATGACATCCTGTCTGGGTTCTTTCGGTTTGTACCCCTCCCAGTCGACGAGATATTCCAGGGTGGAGCCCCTACGCCGCGAGTTCAAAATCTCTTGGAAGGAGTACACCGACGGCTGGTCCAGCATCTCCAGGGGAGGAGGATCGATGGTGGCTCCAGGGTCCTCTGTGGTGGGGGGTGAGAAGGGTTTCAGGAGTGACAAGTAGAAGGTAGGATGGATGCAGTACCGGGGAGGGAGATCGAGACGATAGGCCACTTCATTTTTTGATGATTTTGAATGTCCGATGTAACGGGGACTGAGCTTCTTGCAGAGTAGTCATAGTCGCAGATCTTGGATGGACAACCATAACAGATCACCTGTTTGGTAAGGGGGGGCCTCCGATCTCCGAGGATCTGCGAACCTCCGGGTGGTCCTGAGGGCTCTTTGTAGTGGTCTATGTGAGCGAACGTTTTCCCTTCCGGGCATCCAGTGGGGGCTGGCTCTTCCTGCATCACCGTCCAGATCTCCTCCTTCAAATCCCAGACAATGGGGCTGAGGACTAGATTGGGAGAAACGATGGGTTTAGAGTCCGTGGGATCCAGGACAGGGCATCTGCTTTGCCATTCTTGGAGCCGGGACGATATGTAATAGTAAAATGGAAGTGCGTGAGAGATAGGGCCCACCTGGCTTGTCGGGTATTTAGACGCTTGGCTCCATGATTACTGTAAAGGGGTGTGCCACCCCTTTCAGCCAGTGATGCCCACCTGGAAAATGACCACCGGGGTGCAGTATTTTACCTAACCAAAGCGTGGGTGTGACCGGGAGTTTAGACAATTGGATGATTTCTGCGGTGAAGTTGACTGTACTCACCGCTGGGCGTGGCGGTCGGGCAGAACACTGGGGAATGAAGATTTGGGAAGGATGGTCTCGGGGCATGGCTCTTACTCCTCCAGGGCATGAACTCTAGATAGTGTGTCAGGTTTAATGTTTCGGCTCCCAGGCCGGTACGAGAGGGAGAACTGGAAGCGGCTAAAGAAAAGGCCCAATCTGGCCTGTTGGGGGTTGAGTCGTTTAGCCGATTAGAGGTACTGAAAGTTGCGGTGATCCTTCCAGACCAGAAAGGGGACCTCCGCCCCCTCCAACCAGTGGCGCCATTCCTCCAAGGCCAGTTTGACGGCAAGGAGCTCCCTTTCGCCCACTGGGAAGTTACGTTCAGAGGAGCTAAGAGGCCAGGAGGAAAAGACACAAGGATGTAGACGGTTATCCTCGGGGCAGACCTGGGAGAGCACTGCCCCTACCCATACATCGGAGGAGTCGACTTCGGCGTCTACATCTTTTTCTGGGTCGGGAAAGATAAGGATGGGTACCTAGGTAAATCGCTGCTTAAGCTCGAGAAATGCCTCCTCCCATTCTCGGGACCCCAAAGGAACGAGAAGAGGGAGGAAGTCAGGTAGTGGAGGGGCGCCGCCACCGAACTATAGCCCTTGACGAAGCGGCGATAAAAATTGGCGAAGCCCATGAACCTTTGTAGTTGGCAGTGGGAGGTGGGGTTTCGCTAATCCCGGATTGCCTGGATTCTGGCAGGGTCCATCTGGATGTTACCGGTTATCCCAGTAATGAGGTTTGTGACGTGTTGTCAGGAACTCGGGTGCAGGGGTAGGTGTAGAGTGACTGGATAAGAGGACCCAAATCCAGGATGCAAATAAGTTTATGGAAAAACTGAATTTAATATATAAAGTATAGCAGAGGGCAAAGGCAAAAACAAAGTCCAAAAACAGTCCAGGGTTGAAAACACAGGCAAACAGGGCGATGCAGAGAAGACAAAAAACAAATCAAAAAACAGTCCAAAAAATCCATAAACTGGCAAACAGAACAAAGAAGGGCAGAGCAGAATCACAAACCAATACAGGCCAGAGTTCAAACCAGGGCAGAGGCAGTGCAGAACAGGGTACGCAGAACAGGGTACAGAGATCAGGGACAGGAACAGGAACAGGTAGGGTGGTAAGAAGAATCTCAGGGGCTAGGAAACCGGTAAGATAATCTGGCTAGGAGCTAAAGTCTTGATTGTCCTTATATACTGGGAGACGTGGGAAAAACGGCAAGATGGGCGCCGACCCGGAAGTGCTCACCGCGGAACCGGAAGTGAAAAATAGAGCCCATTTTTGAGGAGTGTATTTTTGTAAAAAGTGCTATAGAAATAAACTTGACTTGACATGACTTGACTTGACTTGGCTGATAACTGATGCAGGCGGCCCTGTGGGGGACTGGTTCTGGGAAGCAGCTCAATGGTCGGTGGGGAGGCAGGAAGGTTGCCAAGGCCTTACTGAACATGGGGGCAAAGTCATGATAGGTTTCAGGAACCGATGCTAAATCTGAGTGCTTGGGAGTGACAACCGGCAGTGGTTTGGGTGGGGAGGAGGGCGATGCAGTGGCCAATCCAGTATACATCCTGTCATCCAGTCTACACGTGGGTTGTGTTTCCACAGCCAAGGGAACCTGAGTATGATAGGGCTTGGGGCGAGGAGATGACCAGGAAGGAAAGCCACTCCTGATGTCGTTCCCCCACTGACATGAGTAGAGGCTTAGTGCAGTGAGTGGCCCGGTCTAAAAGGCTGCTGTCTAGGGCTCTGATTAGCAAAACTTTGGGTAGGGGTTCCATGGGGACTTGTAGTTGCTTGGCAAGCTTGAGGTTGATAAACTCGGCATCAGCCCCAGAGTCGACGAAGGCAGCCAATTCCATGCCTCCGGGGCCTGCCTAAAGGTGGACCAAGATGGTGGGTTTGGAGAGAGTGGGGGAAGAGGGACTTGTGGGTGCTCCCTCCTTCACCAATAAGCCTTTTACTGGTCAGGATGCGGCGATGTCCCCATTACCTCCGCAGGTTAGGCATAGAGCGAGCGACCGACGTTTCTCCTTCTTGGTAATGGTCAGGTGGTTGCGTCCTATCTCCATGGCCTGCGGTGAGAGAGAGAGCGGGTGCCGGGACCCGAACCACGAGGTGGGAAACTGCATGTAGGGGAAGGACAGCAAGGATCAAGAGCCTAAACGGGGTAACAATGCTCCCAGTGGCATTCCCTTACGTGCAGATCAATGTGTGTAACCAACCCGAGTGAAAATCAGATCGCACTGCATGATAAAAAGCGGCAGGAGTTTGGGTCGCCCAAAAATCGAGCGGGCGGCACGAGCTGAGGTTCACGCATAGCCAAGGTGCCAGTAGGTGGAGCAGGGGCCGGTGCCACGGGTGCATGCCAGACTGGGGTGGCTGGCAACGACAGCGGCGGAGCACCTGTGGGTATTCTGTCACCAAAACATGTGCGCAAGAATCCCATGATTTCCTGCACACCTGCAGAGAGGTATTGAATCTAGTGCTCCTGCGAGACACAGCAATTAAAGTGGATCCATGTTGCCCAGATTGTTCTGTCAGCAGTTCAGGTTTAGGATTCAAGGCAGATTCTGCAACGGTGCGAGGAGCAGGAAGAGCCAGAAATGCGATCGTGCAGAGCGCGAGGAAAGCCGATTCAGAGAGCCGATTCTGAGCCGATTCAGTGAGCTGATTCAGTGAGCCGATTCAGTGAGCCGAAGCGCATGGAGCAGAGCAGAGCCGAAATCCGTACCGCTGAGGGGAGAGTCGGGAAAACAGGCGCGGTCAGTAAGTTGGAGGACAGAATAGTCAGGCGGAAACAGGTCGGTAACGGAGAGATAAATAAAACAGGGGGAAAACGCTGGAGTGCCATCCGGGCAAACCTTGAAGACAATATGGCACTGATTGGAGGTTTCTGGTAGAGGCCGGAGCGAAGGCCTCCTGGAGAGCAGCAGCGAGTTCCTTGATGGGATCCGGATGTGGATCCATTGAGATAAGATCTCGGTTTCCGTCCGATCTTCTGTCACGCACGGATCAAGAGTTGAAAAAGGTAGTAAAGTCAATACACTTTTTTTGCCTTAGGACACGAAGCAGAAACTTCCAGAGCTACACAGTCTCACGCCACATCGTCACATAGGGACGCTGCCTCGGATGGTGTAGACATCCGATGCAGAAGAGAGCCCCTTTGCGTTGCTTTTCAACATAGATGGCCGTCCTATACACTTCAATGCAAATCCCGCGTCGCTTTTCAATGTAGAAGCCGTCCTATACACTTCAATGCAAATCCCTCATCTTCGGATTAGGGTTAGGGTTTGGGTTAGGGTTAGGCAGTGTTGGGGGTAACGCGTTACAAGTAACGTGCGTTACGTAATAATATAACTTTTCTGGAGTAACGAGTAAAGTAGGGTGTTACTTTATAAATTTACACATTAATATCTGAGTTACTTTTTAAAAGAAGTAATGCGAGTTACTTTTCAGTTAAATTATTTTGCATAAAAAAATAAATACTGAATTAAAATGAACGTAGTCACGTCGAATCGCGCACTCATTCGTGCGAGCCGCGGGAACAGAAGCTGGTCAGAAGCGGAGATGGCAAACCAGAGAATTACATTACTGTGATGGAAGTATTCTTATTATTTTGAAATAGTCGAGGAAAAGGAGAAAGGAATAATGGTTAAGTGTAGATTATGTGTTGGTGAAAAGCTCTTGTCAACTGCAAAAAATACCACTTAAAAAAATAAAAAAAATATAAAACTGCATGCAAAGCACAGCACTAAAGATGTGTGTGTGTGTGTGTGTGTGTGTGTGTGTGTGTGTGTGTGTGTGTGTGTGTGTGTGTGTGTGTGTGTGTGTGTGTGTGTGTGTGTGTGTGTATAATGTTGAATATATGGAAATGGAGACAGAAATATAGAAAACTTTTGCTGACTTTCCACCACGGCAGATCTATGGACTGCTCAGAATAAAAGTTCTCGGTGGGAGACACGTGTACGATGCCATCACAGCAGAGATAGAGAGCAAATTCACAGCTCATTTGCTCTTTGTGGGAAGATAAACTGCCATGGTCACTGATAATAGCGTGAACTTTGTAAAAGCGTTCAGAATGTTTCAAGCTGATGATAAAGCAGAGAATGATGTAGACGAGGACGAGGTCATATTTACGGAATTGCACAAAGTTTTATGAGATGACACCGAAAGGTAAGCTCTCCCTCCACATCACCGGTGTGCAGCCCACACATGTCTTTTGCCCTAATATAACTTATTTCTTATGGGCAATTATCTATATTACACCTGTTACACCTGTAAGGCGTGAAAGAGATACAAGTAACGCAAAAGTAATGCAAAAGTAATATAACGCGTTACTTTCCATAAAAAGTAACCAAGTAACGTAATGAGTTACTTTTTTGGGGAGTAACTCAATATTGTAATGCGTTACTTTTAAAAGTAACGTTGCCCAACACTGGGGTTAGGGTTAGGGTTTGGGTTTGGATTAGGGTTAGGGTTAGGGTTAGGGTTTGGGTTTGGGTTAGGGTTAGGGTTAGGGTTCGGGTCATCTTCGGATTTGGACTCGGCGGGGGGACAACCAATGAATCGGTCGTATGTAGTGGACATTTCGTAACATTATTATTATTATTTATTAAATATAGTATAAATAATCCTATACACTTATTATTATAAATAATAAGTGTTTATTAATATAAATAATATTTATTATAAATAATAAGTGATTAAGTGTATAGGACGGCCATCTACGTTGAAAAGCGATGCAAAAAAAAAAATGATAGATTGGAGACTGGTGTGGGTGATTAGTAGGAAGGAGAGGCTGAGCGAGTGTGCTGAGAGCAGGAGGGAGTTGTGGCTGGTGTTTTTTTGACACCAGTCTTGGTAATGTTGGGGGAGTGTGTGTGTGTGTGGAGGGTTGTTTGATGGCTATAAGGAAGTGGAGTTGCTGGTTCTGGCCTTACACTTGGTGACAATGTCCTTCCTCCCAGGTACCGCGTTCACCCTACTTTCCATGTGTCGCTCCTAAAACCCTTTTTCCCCTCTACCACAGAGAACCCTAAAGATCCGCCTCCCCCTGAGGTGCTGGACCAACCCTCCGTATACTCCGTCAACGAGATTCTGGACACTCGACATCTGGGCTCCACCCTGTAATACCTCATCGATTGTTAGGGGTATGGGACAGAGGAACACTCCTGGGTCTGCAAACAGGACGTCCTGGCCCTGGCAACTCTTGCAGGAGTTCCATGTCAATCACCCTGACTGCTCCGCACCCAGAGGTCGTGGGCGTCAACGGTGCCGGGTTAGGGTGTCAGGAGCTGGCCCCTGGAAGGGGGGTAATGTCAGAGAACCACCAGCCAAGCACCCCTCTATCGCTCAATACTCCCGCTCAGCCTCTCCCTCCTACTAATCACCTACTGTTTCCCCTTAATCAAGCATCCTTTAAAAGATCCCTCTCCCCTTCACTCTCCATCTGATCTACAGTATACATACCATAGATCACTTGGACTTCCCACGGATCCAGCTGTTTCCTGTATTCCTTGCTACCCTTCTAGAGAACCTCGCTTCAGATACTTCTTTGTTTGCTCTATTAAGATCAATAAACTTCATCTCGGTTTTCTCCCAGTTTCCGACGCCTGGTATTCCGTGACAAATAACTTACCAAAGATTTTAAAAGAAACTTTATTTTACTAAATAATATTAAATAAAACAAGTTATAAATTAAGGTGTCTCTACTGCTATTTTCTAAAATCTAATCATTTAAGCTTCCTGTAAAACTTACAGCATTATTACTTTTCTTTCTGTGTTAAAGGTTAAAGCACATAAAGATTTCACCTTCACAGTAGCATAACTTCCTGTGTAAGTTTCTCAACATGGACCCACCCACTAAACCTTTTTACTGAGGTCTCACTGAGAGTTTACATCAACCCAAACTTATAAGTGGTTAAGCTACAGTATTCTGGATTTTTTTATGTACTTTATTCTCACATATCAAATTCTTGATCCTGCAAATAATTTTTTTCTCTGCTTCACAAAAGAAACTAAAGAATAGTGTTTGTGACACTTATACTGAAAGAACATGACTTACCTTATAATGTAAAGTAAAATCTTGTTTTTATTAATAGGGTTAGTGTTAAAAGGGGAATTTATAAAAAAAAAGAGGAATTGTCTCTCACAAAAGTCTGTCACATTTAAATATTTACAGTACTGTGGCATTACTAGACTAAAACAGAAAATATCTAGCGACGCTGGATAATGTAGTTTTTAAAAACAATAAAATACTGTTTTTAATAATTAACATATAAAATGTACAAAACTCATACACTATACGTCAGGATTTGCGGTTCCTGTCAGGATTCGGTCTTTTTTCCCCGTTTATGTCTGTGTATTTCCGTTTCACCACCAGATGTCGCCAGATTGTGCGCCTGTGTCCCTTATTAGTTCCCAACGGTCTCGACCTGGTCGTTATCTGTGCCTATTAAAATTCCCCCTTTTGTCCGTTTTTTTTCAGTGGTTCTTTAAATAGAAATTTTGGTGTTTTTGAGAGATTTTTCTATATAAAAATAAAAATTGAATATAGTATTAATATATTATATTTTAATATAATGGATATTTTCAACCAGCATGAGTTTTCTCTGTGCTTGGATATAATTCCCAGTAGAGTACAACCTTGATACTCGTGGGGGTTACATTTTATGACCCCTCGCGAGTAACAAAAAAATTGGGGGGGTTTTGACTCTCTCAATTCAATTCAATTCATTTTTATTTGTATAGCGCTTTTGACAATGAACATTGTCTCAAAGCAGCTTTACACAGATAATGTGGTGATTAAACGTAAATATGTTCTTTGTAAGTATGTTTGTCCCTGATGAGCAACTGTGGCAAGGAAAAACTCCCCGAGATGACATAAGGAAGAAACCTTGAGAGGAACCAGACTCAAGAGGGAACCAATCCTCATCTGGGTTGCACCAAATGTCCATTTGAAGCAGATATACAATGCTGCGGGGTACAGTGATGATGATCAGAAGCAAACTGCACTCCCGAGTCAGTGCAGCAGACCGCCGACACCAACTACAGTCCAATCCGTCCTCAAAGCACCCGTTCTACTCCGGAATTACATGGAACCACCCAAGGTGTTGATGAGAGTCCGTCCCAAGCTGCACAGAAGTGTGAAGATCCACGGAGGGGAGAGGGGCAGGAACAGTGGTCACTGGAGCCTCAGGAGCATGTTTAACTCGACCGAGAGAGAGAGAGAGAGAGAGAGAGAGAGAGAGAGAGAGAGAGAGAAGAGGCGACGGAAGAGAAGGATATGGATTATTAAGTGTCCCTATTGGTGTATGAAAGTTAATGTCACTGTGCAGTTTGGACTCCGGCAAGACTCGCTATGGCAGCATAACTAAAAGGGAGAACCAGAAGGTAACACAGACATGAGGGATCTCTGGGATAAGAGATGACCCACCACACCACCGCCAACAAACCCGAGTTACCGTGTGAATGTGAGGAGATGACAGCATACAAATATACCAGTTCACGAAACACTCTATATCCATGCTCCCTCCAGATCTGAGCCTTTACCTAAGAAAAATCTACTGATCAAAGGCTTGACTAAATAAATAAGTTTTCAACCTCGACTTGAACACTGAGACTGTGTCCGAGTCCCGAACACTGGTTGGAAGGCTGTTCCATAACTGTGGGGCTTTATAAGAGAAAGATCTGCCCCTTCTGTAGTCTTCAATTTTTGAGGAACCTACAGATAGCCAGCACCTTCTGATCTAAGTAGGTGTGGAGGATCATACTGGTACAGAAGTTCACTCAGATACTCTCCTTTTGATGGTTCCTTTTTTAAAGGGGAATTGTACATGCACTGTACTGTAAATGCAACAAAAAATGTGAATTACTTGTCATAAATGTTTTATTTACTTCTTTAAATAAATATTACAATAATAAAATAGTTTTTCAAACATTTTTATGTAATTTATTCAGCTTCTTGCAAAATCAGATTTTTCACAAGTTACTCTTAGTCCGGTTACAAATGAAAAGTCGCAAACTATCAAGGTCGCTAGTGTCAAGGTTGCCCTGTATATACTTCCCAGTGGTGCACTGCAAGAGACCCTGTCTCTCACACAGCCAGCCTTGGTTTAAGCCCTGACCTTATAAATAGTTTAGAATTTACAACCTCAATTTCAACAAAGTTGGGAAACTGTAAAATGTAAATAAAAACACAATGCAATGGTTTGTAAATTCTTAAATTCAAGACAAGTAGGCTTTATTGTCATTCCAACCATATACAGTGCAGTGCACAGTGAAACAAAACAATGTTTCCCCAGGACCAAGGTGCTACATTAAACAACATAAATTAATAAAAGGAACACAAACTATTAAACTAGACCTCTAAACTAACAACACAAAGTGCACATGTGCAACATTTATTGCAAAAAACTCCGAAAGACAACATGAGACAAGAAGACACAGTAATATTTAAAAACAGTAAATGCAATGATATTGTAGCACTGACCAGTACAGTACAGAAGGTTTTGCATGTGGATTGTCCACAATATTTTTTTTTTATTCTATTCACAATAAAATATAAAACATTATATAATATATAATGTATATAATATATACATTTTATTATATATACACTATACTTCCAAAAGTATTGGGTCATCTGAACGTTCCTGTTATATGTGGTTCTTTTCCAAACTGTCACCACAAAGCTGGAGGCACTCAATTTTACAGGACGTCTTTAAATGTGCTATAATAACACTTTTGCATTCACTTGAGCTTGGAAACCCAAACCTATTTCCAGCGTGGCAATTCCCCCTATGCACAAAGTGAGCTCCTTGAACATATGGTTTACATGCTTTGGAGAGGAGAATCTCGAGTGGCCTGCTATAGATCTCTGATCTCATCCCTACTGAACACCTTTGGGATAAATTGGAACACTGACTTCACCCCAAGCCTCCTAACCTACACTAAATGTGTAATGCAATGCTCAGAAATCACATACCAGAGGTGGCACACATCCATTACTTAAGTAGAAGTACAGATACTCATGTTTTAAAATACTCGGGTAAAAGTTGAAGTACTGATTATACCTTTTTACCTAAGTGAAAGTAAAGAAGTCTTGGTTCCGACATGTACTTAAGTGAAAAGTAGTTTTTACTTCTACCCGTTTTAGCTGTTAACTGGACCTCACATCATATTAATATTTGCCAGACAGACAGACAGACCGACAGATAGACAGACAGACAGACAGACAGACAGACAGACAGACAGACAGACAGACAGACAGACAGACAGATAGATAGATAGATAGATAGATAGATAGATAGATAGATAGATAGATAGATAGATAGAACATTGTCATTGCATAGTACAGGTACACAGCAACGAAATGCATCTACCTGCATCTACTTTGGCATCTACCAGAAGTGCAAAAATTAGCAATCGTGCAAATAGTGCAGATAAATATGTAGCATATTTACAGCATGTAATATATATGTAAGCATATGTACAGTGATTAAATATAAAGGCTATAACAGTGCAGAGACGTGTGGACATCATTAAGAGCCTTTGCTATGTTTCCACACAGACAGCTAAAGAGGTGATACCGGAGAAAGTTCACCTCTTCAAGTCAAGAAGCTTTTATATAAACATAATCATAGACATTTTACAGATTTGAATGATGTTTTTATTTGTACGAACAATAAAGACAGTAATTTATGTTTGTGTCGCCATTATGAGGGAAAAACCCACAAAACGCCACCCAGAGGATAAATTGTGTAAAACATGGCGGATTTGGTGTTTGATTTGAGACTTTGTGCAAAAATAAAACAAAAGTTTACTGATTAAAAATATTTTTCGGTGGAGTTTATTCATTAGGTAACAACATTTTAATTCGTTTTGTATTTATATATATATATATATATATATATATATATATATATATATATATATATATATATATAAATACAAAACGAATTAAAAATGTTGTTACCTAATGAATGTATCCAGGCTGAACATCCACATATAGAACACAAACAGAGAAAAGATGATGATAATCATGAATGTGTCTGTTCTCAGTCATGTTCTCATCACTGACTCCCTCTGTCTCATCCACATTAACCCCAAACTTCTTACTGCCTTCTGCCTGCTGATTCTTATCTTCGTAAAGAGTGAGAGTCAGGACTTTATACACCAGTGGATTGAAAAAAACGCGCAGTAACAGGAAATCGGTTGTTCGGCTGAAATCGGTGCGCAGTGAAAATAAAAAAATTGATATTTTACCAAATGGATTAAAACTAAAGTAACGAGTCTGTTTTGAAAATGTAAGAAGTAAAAAGTACAGATATTTGTGTAAAAATGTAATGAGTAAAAGTAAAAAGTTGTCTGAAAAATAAATAGTGGAGTAAAGTACTGATACCAGAAAAATCTACTTAAGTACAGTAACGGAGTATACGTAACGTTACTTCCCACCTCTATCACATACCATACCATAGGTGACCCAATACTTTTGGCAATATAGTGTATAATGTGGATTTGATAACTGCAACAGGTCTCAAAAAAGTTGGGACAGGGCTATGTTTATCACTGTGTGGCATCATGTCTTATGTGCGTATACCTCTGGGAACTAAGCAGAACAGCTGCTGAGGTTTTGGGAGAGGAATATTGTCCCATATGTGTCTGATACAAGATTCTATCTGCTCAACATTTCTGGGTGTCCTTTGTGGTGTTTTTAAATGGTGAATGGTCTAGACTGCAGGCAGGCCAGTTCAGCACCCAGACTCTTCTAAAACAAAGCCATGCTATTGTAATAGATATGTAGTATGCAGTTAGCATTGTCTTGCTCAAATATAAAAAGCCTTCCCTGAAAATGCCGTTTTCAGCATGGAAGCATTTGTTGCTATAAAATGTTCATGCTGCTGATTCCACAGGCACTAACACATTCCCATACAATCAGAGATGCAGCTTTTTAAACTAAACCCTGATAACAAACCAGATGATCCCTCCCCTCTTTAATCCAGAGGACGTGGTGTCCATGGATTGTTGAAGTTTCGCCTATCTTTGATTATGAGAGAATCTGCTACTCTAAGATACACTATTTATACACAATCATCTTACTGACCTGTTGTCAATTACCTTATTTAGTTGCAAAATGTTTCTCCAACTGTTTTATTGTAAAAACACTTACTTATTCCAGACTTTTGTTGCCCCATCCAAGCTTTTTGAAATGTGTTGCAGCCATCATATTCACAATTACCTTATTTTTTCTTCAAAATGGTTTCCTAGAGGGATTTGAGACTAAAGTAAATGGTTGTAATTTGTCAAAAATTATGCATTTGTTGCTTTATAACACCTAATTGATTTATGTTAACCTCCTGTTATTTTGGCAACTTTTACTGCTACTATACATATGTTTAGATTTATATATACTGCATGTATTTGGGTAGCAGTCAATTTATTAGGGGACAGCAGATCAGAAACATACATGTGTGTGTGTATGTGTGTGTGTGTGTGTGTGTGTGTGTGTGTGTAAGTGTGTGAGTGTGTGTTATTTGTTTATTATATATTTGGATATTTGTTTATTATGTTTGTTGTGTATTTGTATTACTACCTGCTATGTACTATAGTAACCCAACCTGATACATGTGATGTGTGTTGTTTCATCTGCTTCATGCAGTTGTGCAAAATAATAGCTCCATGCAAGCAAAATATCATTTATGAAATTAAAAGAAGAAGGTCATAAATGAAAAAAAAACAACAACCTTAACTGGCTTTTTAAACGGGCTGGTCTTTTACTAAACACAAGCAAACAATATTAATATGCTTAACAAAATAATATAGAATCAAATAGACTCTAGTGCATATCATATAGCATGCTTTAACAGTGTAGGTGGGGTAGTGCAAGTGAAACACCTCTCAGGATGTGGTAAACACTGCTGTCACTCTGTCAAACTGTCACGGACAAACAGTCCTACAACAATTTATTAAGCAACACAAACACAAACAGGTTCCCTGTCTTTGGAAAGAGTCTATTATCGTACCTGTTCCTAAGAATAATGCACCAAAATCTTTAAATGAGTACAGGCCAGTAGCACTTACTTCTTTGATAATGAAAACATTTGAGAGGATTGTGAAGGACGCGCTTTTGACCATGGTACAGGCAAATCTTGATCCGTTTCAGTTTGCCTATAGGTCAGGTAGGGGAGTTGATGATGTGATATGTGCTCTATTAAACATGATTTTGGCACACCTTGAGGGCGCAAAAACTTTTGTACGTTTGGTTTTTATTGATTTTTCATCAGCCTTTAATTGTATCCAACCTCATATCCTAGCAGAAAGGTTAAAGAGTGTTCAAAATATTGATTATGGATTGATAAGTTGGCTGATGGATTTCTTAACCAATAGGTCTCAGCGTGTGAAGGTGAACAGTGTTTTGTCTGATGTACTTTTTTCCTCTACTGGGTCACCGCAAGGGTGTGTTCTTTCACCTCTTTTATTTGTGCTTTATACTAATGAATGTCGTTTGCAACTTGAGAGGCGCCATATCATTAAGTTTGCTGATGATTCAGTGATCGTTTCCCTCCTTGATAATGAGGATTCTGTTCACGGTTCTGTACTGGTAGATTTTATTGATTGGTGTAAACTGTCCTTTTTTTTTTTACATTAATGTATTAAAAACTAAAGAAATGATTGTAGATTTTAGGAAGAATCATACAGCCATCTCTCCTGTGGTTATTAATGATTTAACAATTCTTTTGTACCAGCTGCTATTGGGTTTTTAAATACTTAATTTTTATTTATTTTTTTCGTTCTCTGTATTGTTTGTTGCTTTGTGTATGGATTCTGCTGGCTGTGAAACAAATTGCCCCTTGGGGATAATAAAGTTGACCTAACCTAACCTAACCTAACCTAAACTATAATGTGGTCCAGGTATTCTGTATGATTATTAAATGTAGGTACTTTTTCCACAAATCTATAAAATGGCAAATGCCTGAGCCATCAGCACTACTAGTAATTTATTGTTGGTCTGGCTTTTATATAGACCAGATTTACAAGTTGGGTTTTATTAAAAAGGTCAAAACACTCTACTTTTCAATTTGTTTGCAGACATGTAAACTAGGAAAACACATGTATTTTCATGCACATGCATTTATTTACATTTGGGGCATTTAGCAGAAGCCCTTGTCCAGAGTGACGTAAAAAAGTGTTTTGAGTCTCTAGCAATGAATAAATGCACCACACTGGTAAGCTAGATTACAAACTTAATATAAATAAGAATATAACTTGATTTCTACATAGCAAACTTGGAAAGTGCTAATTTAAGTGATTCAGGAAGAGGTAGGTCTTTAACCGTTGCTTGAGGATAGCCAGGGACTCCGCTGTTCGGACATCTAGGACAAAGTTCATTCCACCACCTCAGTGCCAGAACAGAGAAGAGCCTTGAAGTATACGTACCTCTCATTCTGAGAGAAGGTGGTACCAGTCAAGCAGTGCTGGAGAATCTCAGACAGCGTGTTGCAGTGTGAGATGTGATAAGGTCTCTGAGGTAAGATGGTGCTGGTCCATTTTTGGCCTTGTAGGCAAGCATCAGTGTTTTGAATGTGATATATGCAGCTACTGGAAGCCATTAAAGGGAGTGCAGCAGTGGGGTGGTGTGGGAGAACTTGGGCAGATTAAACACAAGTCGTGCAGCTGTGTTTTTGATCATTTGCATGTGTAGTGGGGCAGTCTAGGTACCGCCCTCGTAAGCGTGACTGTCGCCTGAATGACTGGTGTGACAGCCTATTGGCTGCCATTCCAGGCATATTTAAAGACGCCGGGTATGTCACCTGAGCGTGCATGATCCAATCATTGTCGTTTGTGGGCGGGTGCACGCGGCTTTGCGGGAGCCAGGTTGTGTTTAGGATTGGTGTGACGTTGCTGTTGGGTACAGGCTGTCTTTCACTCCAGTCTGTATGTGCTGATGGAACACCCGCATATTTGCAGCTCGTTGTTTTTTGGATAAAACTGCGAGTAACTGAACCTGTTTAACAATCTACTTCTGGTGGGGGTAATTGTTCGCGAGCATTTTGTCACTGTGGACTGCGGGGCAAATAAGTTACTCCCGATACCATATTAAGACTGCACTGTTTGTTCTGCTGCTATTTTTATCTCTCTGTGACCATTGGTATTGGATTTGTCAGTTTTGTTCCCTGTTTAATTGGACCAATTTGAGTATTCATGGATCTTTTTTTCAGTTTCTTCTTTGATTAATTTGTTGTTTTTGTAATTTGATTTGAATCTTGTTTGTTTGTTTTCTTTCATCTTGTTTTCTTCTTTTGTTTTGTTCTTTTCTTGGACCCTTGGTCGAGCCATTGTGTCTAGGTTCATGAGCTTGTGATGCCAACCTGGCAGAGCTTCTGTCTCTCTGAACCTGTGTGGCCAGTAAATGATCCAGATTTGTCATTCATGGTTTGAACTTGATCCAATGTAAATTGTTTAACTGTATGTGTGTTTTGATTGTTTTTATATTCTTGTTTGTGTTTTTGTTTATTTCAGGAGCTGAAGGCCTCCAGTGAGGGAAGCTAGCTGTTTTGACCTTTGTGGTGGTGGTGCTTCTCTCACAGAGTGTTTTGCCGTGTCCATTGTATCTCCCTCACTTAGTGTGTGTGTGTGTGTGTGTGTGTGTGTGTGGATGTTTGTGCGGAGCATACTTGGGTGAGTGGGGTGTCTTAAGATACTCACTGTGCAGCTAGCCACCCTACTGGTAAGCCTCAGCCTGAAAGTATTTTATTTCTTTTTTCATCTCTACCTGGTCAACAGTTTTTATCTTTTAGTGGATTATTCTTATTTGAGAAATAAAAGCAATTTTGTATTTATATTCACGTCTACTGTGTTTAGTGGAAACGAACCTGTGTGCTTTATTTTGAGTTTAAATTTCCCTGTTTATAAAACTCGTGGCGTAGTTTGCTTTCCGTTCTAGTTGTATACTAGTGTCGACTTTTACCAACCACCGCCCGCCACACTTTGGCGTAGTCGGCAGGATTCCACATTTGACAGAGACATGAATGTATATACAGTTGTTGTTTTTTTCTCTTTAAGTATTGCAGGATTTTGTTTTCCTTGGTGTGGAGTGGCAGCAGGACAGCAGTGCACGTCTTGTATTGAACCTAGCCCTTATTGTGGGTGTATTCTTCACCTTTTCTTGGTAAGTGCTTCTATCGTTCAAGTATGGAAGAGGAGTTACACGAGTTAAGGGAGATGATTGCTCAGCTAAGAGCAGACAATGAGAGGTTGCGTCAGGAGCGTACCTCTGTGCCCTTAGGTCCTAATGACTTATCTGCTTCTGCCCCTGGGCCTTCTGTTTTGTCCCAACTCAGTAATGTAGATGTCCCTAGACCAGAACGATTTGTTTTTGTACCACGAGACAGAAAGTGTCCAAAATGTAATGGCAGGGACGGCCTTAGTATTGAGGAGTGGGTTGAGGAGGCCCAGGCTTGTATGCGTGCCCGTCATCTTTCTGATACTGACAAGGCGTTCTATCTGACCACTTGGAAGGGGAAGCAAGGGACGAGATTAAGTACCGCCCAGAGGTAGAGCGTAAAGACCCAGACAAAATAAATTCGGCTTTGCGGGAACTGTATGGTTGCGCGCAGTCATATTTTTCTTTGCAGGAGGCCTTTTTCTCGAGAAAGCAACAGGAGGGTGAGAGCCTGTTGGAGTTCTCTCTCGTCCTGATGGGTCTTCTTGAGCAAGTGAAACAACGATCACCTCATGGTATGCCAAATTCACATGTTTTACTATGGGACCAATTTGTTGAACATGTTTTTGATAGTGCTCTGCGTCGTGAATTAAAGCAGTTGATACGTCGTCAACCTACGTTAACTTTGTTGGAGGTGCGTAGCGAAGCCATTAGATGGGAGCGGGAGGGCATGCCAGGAAGTACAAGGACCAGAAGTCATTCTGTTCCATCAGTTCATGGGCTTCAATATGGGGTACAAGGGGATCCATTTGTTGGGGTGAGTAGATAATCTGGGAATTCGGAAATGGATGAATTGAGGGATATGCTCCAATGCCAGCAAGCACAGTTGACTAAACTTGCGCAAAGCTTTGCCCGTTTACAGGCTCCCTCGTTTCGGGGTCAATCTTCCCGACAGGGACCAGTTATTTGTAGGAGGTGTCAAAAACCTGGGCATTTTGCCAGAGACTGTGACGAGGTACGTGTCCCTTCTCGCCCTCAGTTTTCCTCACCCTCTATTCAATCGAGAGATGGAGGTAGACGGCCTGGCCCATCAGCAACGTCGGAAAACTAGCCCCCACCGTGCTTCAGGGCCATAGCACGGGTGGGGAGGTAACTGGCTCAAACGGTTCAAATATGTCGCATTTAATGTCATCGTGCCCACACCTTGTCGTTTCAATTGGCGATGTTCGAGTGCCCTGTCTGGTGGATACTGGCTCCATGGTAACTACGATTACTGAGAGTTGTTTTCGTAAACACTTCGAACCATGGGGCCAGGATCGACTTAAATCGTGCCAGTGGTTGCAGCTTAGAGCCGCTAATGGTCTTTCAATTCCCTATATTGGTTATATGGAGTTAACTATCGAACTATGCGATCAAGTAATAACAGAATGTGGTGTGCTTGTTGTGCGGGATCCTCCTGGTGGCTTGTGTACATGGGTCCCAGGTGTTCTGGGAATGAATGTCCTTAGTCGATGCTACCAGGGGCTTTTCGGACAACATGGCCCGGACTTGTTTGATTCACTCTCAACCATAGATGTTCCAAATTCTGTTTTACAGGCATTACAACATTGTCGTCGAGTTGATAATCAGTCGCCTGTGGTACATTTAGGAAGGGTTAGAGTACGAGGGCAGAGACCATGTCGCATCCCAGGTGGCATGATGAGGTTTGTGGCAGCAACTTGTTCCGAACAATATGCCAACAGTACTGTCCTTTTTGAACCCCCAGACACTGGGTTACCAGCTGGTCTGTTGGCTTCCCCTGTACTAGTGCAGGTTACTCGAAGTACTGTTTATCTACCTGTGGTAAATGTGGGAACCACTGATGTGTTGCTTTATGCTAACACTGTCCTTGGTACACTGACTAATGTTTGTGTGGTTAGTTTGCCTTCAGGAGTTAGTGAGGTCTGGTCGGTGGCGGCCACGGTGCATTCTCCAGCTGGGGAAGTCGTCCTTGGCGTTAAAGAACAAATTGACGCACTCGACCTGTCTGTTTTATCCGAAACCGAACAGGGTCAGGTAAGGGACCTGCTTTACAGGTTTCAGTCAGTGTTTTCCACTCATGAGGGTGATTTAGGATGTACCAACCTGATTTCGCACGATATTCCCCTGCTAGATAACGTTCCCGTCCGGCAGCGATATAGGCGTATACCTCCGTCGGAATATGAAGTGGTGAAGTCCCACAATAATCAGCTGTTGGAGGCTAATGTTATAAGAGAGAGCTGTAGCCCATATGCATCCCCAATTGTGCTTGTTAAAAAGAAAGACGGTAGTCTGCGTATGTGCGTTGACTACCGCCAACTGAACGCAAAGACCCGTAAGGATGCTTTCCCGCTGCCGCGCATCGAGGAGTCGTTAGACTCTTTGACGGGGGCCTGCTGGTTTTCCACTATGGACTTGGCCAGTGAGTATAATCAGGTCCCCGTCACTGAAAGAGACAAGCCCAAGACCGCATTTTGCACTCCTTTCGGATTGTTCGAATGGAATCGTATGCCCTTTGGGCTTTGCAATGCTCCAAGCACGTTCCAACGTTTAATGGAACGGATGTTTGGGGACCAGCAATGTAGGTCTGTACTTTTGTACCTTGATGACATTATAGTCTTCTCTTCCTCCGTGTCGCAGCAGTTAGAGCGGTTGGAGGTGGTTCTAAGTCGTTTAGAGCATGAGGGTCTGAAACTAAATTGGGTAAATGTGCATTTTTCCAACATGAGGTAAAGTACCTGGGACATGTTATCTTAGCTCAGGGAGTATCCACGGACCCCAGTAAAATTGAGGCCGTAGTTAATTGGCAACGCCCCACTAGTGTGCAGGCGTTGCGTTCATTCCTAGGTTTTGCAAGCTATTACCGGCGCTTTGTTGAGGGGTTCGCGATGTTGGCAGCCCCTCTGCATAGCTTGGTAGCTGAATGGGCTGCCGCTAAACCTAGAACACGAGCTGGGCAGGGTTTTTCTAGCGCCTGGACTGAGCAGTGCGAGCAGTGTTTTGATGAGCTGAAGAGAAGGCTCACGTCTGCCCCAGTACTCGCCTATGCTGACTTTTCCTTGCCTTTTATCCTGGAGGTAGATGCCAGCCATGGGGGTTTAGGAGCTGTCCTCTCGCAGGAACAAGGAGGTAAAGTACGGCCAATTTCTTATGCTAGCCGCAGTCTTAGGCCCACTGAGCGCAATATGTCCAACTATAGCTCCATGAAGTTGGAGTTCTTGGCGCTCAAGTGGGCCTTGACTGAGAAATTTAGGGAGTATTTGTTAGGGCAGAAGTGTGTTGTGTATACGGATAACAACCCTCTCAGCCACCTGACCACTGCAAAGCTTGGGGCTACCAAGCAACGTTGGGCTGCTCAACTTGCAGCATTTGATTTTAGTATCCGGTATCGGCCAGGGAGGAGTAACCGGAATGCTGATGCCCTTTCCAGGCAGGACCCTGCTAGTCATAGTGAAGTGAGAGGTTTGTTACCAGGGACTGAGGTTCCAGAGGTCCTGGCACAAGTATCAGGGTTAGATCTAGTGATGCCAGCTACCCAGTCTGTAGTCTCTGTGTTTCCTAGTCTGGTGGGTGATATTTAGGCATTGCAGGAGGCGGATCCTGTGATCGGGGAGATTTTGGTGTTCTGGAGACTGGGAGTGCCTCCCAGCTCTGAAGAGCGACGCCAGCTGTCCAAAGCAGCCCTAGTTTTACTGCGTCAGTGGGATCGATTGCTGGAAAAAGAAGGGGTTCTGCATCGCCGTGTGTTTCGTTCTAACGGTGGTGAAGAGATTCTCCAGGTAGTCCTGCCAGCTGTTTTGTATAGGGAAGTTTTGTCACAAGTGCACCAGGGACATGGACACCAAGGGGTCGAACGGACCACTGAGCTAGTGCGACAGCGTTACTATTGGCCGGGACTGACATCCGATGTAGCCCAGTGGTGTCGGGAGTGCGAAAGGTGTCAGGTCGCCAAGGATACGCAGCCAGTAGCTCGTAGTTTCATGGGTCACCTGTTGGCCTCTAGGCCAAATGAAATCTTGGCCATTGACTTTACACTGCTGGAACCATCTCGCTCGGGCTGGAAAATGTTTTGGTGATGACTGATGTCTTCACAAAATACACCCTGGCGGTCCCCACTCGGGATCAGCGAGCCGAAACTGTGGCCCGCACGTTGGTATTGGAGTGGTTCTATAAGTTTGGTTTCCCTGGGCGCATTCATTCTGATCAGGGCCGCGGCTTTGAGTCGTCCTTGATACAACAGCTCTGTAGTCTCTATCAGATTGAGAAATCCCGCACTACCCCTTACCATCCGGCAGGTAATGGGCAGTGCGAACGTTTTAACAGGACCCTGCATAATCTCCTGCGTACCCTTCCTCCTTCTCGGAAGGCAGATTGGGTCTCTGCTCTCCCTCAGGTGCTCTTTTGTTATAATACTACCCCTCATCAAGCGACTGGTGAGTCACCCTACTTCTTGATGTTTGGCCAAGAGCCAAGGCTCCCTATCGATTTTTTGTTAGGCAGAAGCCAGGAGATGGTGGCAGGTGGAGTGAATGAGTGGGTGTTGGAGCACCAAACCCGCTTACAGGTGGCCTTTGAGGGGGCTCGAGAACATCTGAAGGTGACGGCCGAGCATCGTAAGAAGCAGCACGATCGGCAAGTTCGTGATACACTATTGAGGGAGGGTCAGCTGGTTTACCTTCGCGATTATGGCCTGAGAGGGCGCCATAAGATCCAGGACCTGTGGAGCCCAGTGGTGTACCAGGTGGTGAGAGCGCCACAGGTAGGTGGGTCAGTATACACGATTGCACCAGCAGATGATTTGAGTAAGGTAAAACGGGTTCACCGCTCTTTGTTGAAGACCCGCATACAAAGAGATTCTCCTGTTAGACCTTCAGATGATTCTGTAGTAGTGGAGGTTCCACCATCGGAGGACTCTCCATCTGAGGAGGTCGATCTGTGGGTCTTGGTACCTGAAACTCCACAGGGTGTTGGTGGGTCAACACTAAGGGACCCAGTGTCTTCACCTGCCCGTGTTCCTCGACGCCTAACCGAAGATACTGCCCGTACAACTTCAGTGGCGCCTGGACCATCTGGTGTGGTATCTTCAGATTTGGGGTCAGTAAGGTAACCTTCACCTGTAAGTCAGTCTAGTAATGGTGAACTTGCCTTGCGGCGGACGAGGCGAGTTAACGCTGGTCATCATTCTAATCTGCACCACCTCCCTTAGGCAGTGGAAGCAGGGAGGAGCGGTGTCTCTACGATAGCTCCTGTGTCTAATGCTGTTTCTGCCCTTTTCAGGCCCTGGTGTTAAGTCAATTCCTGGCCGTAGTGGGGTTTCTTCCATTGTCGGGGCGACGATGCAAGAGCCAGGGGTAGATTGTAGTGGGGCAGTCTAGGTACCGCCCTCGTAAGCGTGACTGTCGCCTGAATGACTGGTGTGACAGCCTATTGGCTGCCATTCCAGGCATATTTAAAGACGCCGGGTATGTCACCTGAGCGTGCATGATCCAATCATTGTTGTTTGTGGGCGGGTGCACGCGGCTTTGCGGGAGCCAGGTTGTGTTTAGGATTGGTGTGACGTTGCTGTTGGGTACAGGCTGTCTTTCACTCCAGTCTGTATGGAACACCCGCATATTTGCAGCTCGTTGTTTTTTGGATAAAACTGCGAGTAACTGAACCTGTTTAACAATCTACTTCTGGTGGGGGTAATTGTTCACGAGCATTTTGTCACTGTGGACTGCGGGGCAAATAAGTTACTCCCGATACCATATTAAGACTGCACTGTTTGTTCTGCTGCTATTTTTATCTCTCTGTGACCATTGGTATTGGATTTGTCAGTTTTGTTCCCTGTTTAATTGGACCAATTTGAGTATTCATGGATCTTTTTTCAGTTTCTTCTTTGATTAATTTGTTGTTTTTGTAATTTGATTTGAATCCTGTTTGTTTGTTTTCTTTCATCTTGTTTTCTTCTTTTGTTTTTGTTCTTTTCTTGGACCCTTGGTCGAGCCATTGTGTCTAGGTTCATGAACTTGTGATGCCAACCTGGCAGAGCTCCTGTCTTTCTGAACCTGTGTGGCCAGTAAATGATCCAGATTTGTCATTCATGGTTTGAACTTGATCCAATGTAAATTGTTTAACTGTATGTGTGTTTTTGTTTATTTCAGGAGCTGAAGGCCTCCAGTGAGGGAAGCTAGCTGTTTTGACCTTTGTGGTGGTGGTGCTTCTCTCACAGAGTGTTTTGCCGTGTCCATTGTATCTCCCTCACTTAGTGTGTGTGTGTGTGTGTGTGTGTGTGGATGTTTGTGCGGAGCATACTTTGGTGAGTGGGGTGTCTTAAGATACTCACTGTGCAGCTAGCCACCCTACTGGTAAGCCTCAGCCTGAAAGTATTTTATTTCCTTTTTCATCTCTACCTGGTCAACAGTTTTTATCTTTTAGTGGATTATTCTTATTTGAGAAATAAAAGCAATTTTGTATTTATATTCACGTCTACTGTGTTTAGTGGAAACGAACCTGTGTGCTTTACTTTGAGTTTAAATTTCCCCGTTTATAGAAACTGGGTGGCGTAGTTTGCTTTCCGTTCTAGTTGTATACTAGTGTCGACTTTTACCAACCACCGCCCCGCCACACATGCCAACACATACATACACAAAGATGAATAGGTTGGTGCCAGTAAATGTAGATAAAAATGCTGAACATGTCTCTATCAGGTGTGAGTTCAACAGGAAACGTGAATGCTTGCATCACTGTGTAAAGGCCAACTGATGAAACATGATTGTTGTATTAAACATGTATACAATTTTGTACTCAGCTTGCTGTGATTTTCTCTTTTGTTTTATTAGAAAAGTTGTGATTATTACAAGCTATTTAAAGAAAGATAAAAGATGGAAGTATACAGGTAGTCCCAAAATGACTAGAATCAGTCTACAACTGCAATGATGTAATGACATTAGGTTCGCTCAAGACAGGACTTGCCGTCATATGTATTTGTTCTAATGCACTTAATGCTCTCTTATATTTTTGTTCATGACAACAGGCCATTCAGTCTGGCAGCTTATCCAAAACAAAAATTAAGAACTGGTGGTTCCAACTTACTAACTTCAAGAAATCTGTACTGTGATTCCTTGTCAGAATGAACTTTCAAAAAAGATGGAAGGTCTACACTGACTTAAATTGCTTAATACTGTTCACATGCATTTTTTGGATAACATAGGTCTGGGAAGACTACAGAGCTCTAAATTTGATGGCCAGTCATGTTACATGAAGACTGTCTGTCTTTTTTCTTGCATTTTGTTTTTCACCTTATTTTATCTATTGCTTACTTTCACAATGATTAAACACTGATAGCAAATCTTTTAAGAGCTCACCAGTTGCATCTGCTGGTGTCTAACAGCTGCACATTTCACTGATAGGTGTAATAGACTTTATTTTTTGCATAACCCACTACAGGAAGTGGGCTGTGGGTGACCATTCGAAAATCAAAGTTGATTAATGACATCGAGAGAAAATACAAACTACAACAAGGGAAAAAGCCACGTCATGGTTACACTCAGTGGCAAATGTAGTTATTATTCACCTTGCAGTCAAGCCTTTTGCAACTTCAATGTTTTCCTTCAGCAATGAGAAAGGTATCGCATCTCGCTTCCTCTATAATTGATTTCCATAATGGTTTTTTTTTTAACCAGTGTGGTTGATGGCCCTAGCAGTTCCCTTTCTTCTTTTTTTGACAGCTGTTTTACTTCTATATGTCATAAGAATTTTATGCTGTCTGATTTAGCTGCAGCATTTACCAGTTATTTTCCACTTCATTTCCAGGTTTCTAGTCCTTTATATCAAGAAACTTCTGTGTTGGATAAACTTTCTCTGTTGGACTGACTGTAGCCATTGTGGTGGACAACTAACATCATAGCTATATCTTTTTTTCATTTTTTATAAAGAGCAGGCCATTCTGTGCCTATTAAAAATAGTAATGGTGATATGTACACTGTAGCTAGAAAAAAACTCAAAAGCAGAGTGTGGTTTCTATGGCTTTTTTTTTTTAAAACATGACTTCCTATTGACTTCCTATCCTTCATGTTTTAGGGTATTTGTTTATGCACAACTCTCCCAAATCCTGCCACAGAATTTCATTATTTTTTTAGATCTGGGGGTTGACTTGGTGATTGCAAAAAAAAAAAAAGTATAGGTGTCAGGCGCTAAGAACGTACTGGAAACCGAGTGAATTCAACGAAGGCCTTTTAATGAGAAAGCAAAAGGGCAAGGCAGAAAGCACAACAAAAAAAGAGCACCCAACTAGGGTGAACTGAACTAATAGAATAACTGTGGCAGATTGAGCAAGATAACACACAGAACCTTGAAAGCTAAGCAAAAACCAAACAGAGTAGTTTGGGCAGTCCTGAATGTTCGTAAGCCTAAGCTGTAGAACGGACGATGAGCATGTGGATAAACGGGGTCTTTATAGTGTGGTGACTGATTTGGACCAGGTGTGGATGATTAGTTAGTTGGTGAGCTGCTTGGAGTGATTGGAGGGTTTGGCGAGGGAGTGGCTGGTGGATCCCTGACAATAGGGCTGTCAAAACTTGACCTACAGTATTAAAGTGCCCAGAATGTCCATGCTGACCCTTTTCCACCCCTGAAATCACCTTCAATGGGCACATGAACATCAAAGCATCCATAGAGCAATATATGAAGGTGGCCTTGTTCTATTGTTGCTTACCTGTAATAATGATTTACAGGGATTTTTTATTTTTTAAATAAAACTTATAATTAAGTGTGAACCTTGTGAACCTTTATGGAAATAAAATTGCACTGTTATTTCTTTTTGTGTAACTAGTAAATAAAAACTATCATCACTCTAAGATAAAAACCTTCTGTGTAACTTTCTCACTATGCACACAGTCACTTATATGAATTGCACTCTTTAACTCATTCCAACTTATGCAACAAATAAAATCATGGTGTAGCCAAGCTATATAATTTTAAATGTTGCTTTTTCCACATGTCTACACCATGACAAGCTGGAATAATGATGCCAGTGGCTACAACTTTGGCCCATTTTAAAACTGTAGTTACCATCATGAATATATACAAACCCGATTCCAAAAAAGTTGGGACACTATACAAATTGTGAATAAAAACAGAATGCAATGATGTAAGTTTCAAATTTCAATATTTTATTCAGAATACAACATAGATGACATATCAAATGTTTAAACTGAGAAAATGTATAATTTTAAGGGAAAAATAAGTTGATTTTAAATTTCATGGCATCAACACATCTCAAAAAAGTTGGGACAAAGCCATCTTTACCACTGTGTGGCATCCCCTCTTCTTTTTATAACAGTCTGCAAACATCTGGGGACTGAGGAGACAAGTTGTTCTGAAGTTGCAAGTTTAGGAATAGGAATGTTGTCCCATTCTTGTCTAATACAGGCTTCTAGTTGTTCAACTGTCTTAGGTCTTCTTTGTTGCATCTTCTTCTTTATGATGTGCCAAATGTTTGTCCATTTCAGTACCCGGATCCTTCTACTATGCAGCCATGATGTTGTAATTGATGCCTTTCCTGAAAGAGGTGACGTCTGGATGGGAGCATATGTTGTTCTAGAACTTGGATATACCTTTCAGCATTGATAGTGCCTTTCCAGATGTGTAAGCTGCCCATGTCACACACACATGCAACCCCATACCATCAGAGATGCAGGCTTCTGAACTGAGTGCTGATAACAACTTGGTTTGTCCTTATCCTCTTTAGTCCGGATGACATGGCGTAGTTTTTCAAAAAGAACTTCAAATTTTGATTCGTCTGACCACAGAACAGTTTTCCACTTTGCCACAGTCCATTTTAAATGAGTCTTGGCCCAGAGAAAATGTTTACATATGGCTTCTTTTTTGACCTATAGAGTTTTAGCCGGCAACAGCGAATGGCACGGTGGATTGTTTTCACCGACAATGTTTTCTGGAAGTATTCCTGAGCCAATGTTGTGATTTCCATTACAGTAGCATTCCTGTATGTGATGCAGTGCTGTCTAAGGGCCCGAAGATCACGGGCATCCAGTATGGTTTTCCGGCCTTGACCCCTTATGCACAGATTGTTCCAGATTCTCCGAATCTTTGGATGATATTATGCACTGTAGATGATGTTATGGTGAAACAAAGGACCAAATGAATTGTCAATAAAATGCAATAAATACAATTTTAAAAACTAATTACATAGAACAGATGTAATACTGGTGTATTGCAAATAAACGTAATTAAGACAGATCTTCTTGCACTAGCATCAATTGTTGGTGCTACAGGAAAAGTGTGGGAGATGGAAGGAGTGTTTCCGATAACCACTGTCTCGTAAGGATGGTCAGTATTCTAGGTTCAAATGGAAAAGTGTTAGTATCCTGTACATGCTTTTATCTTCTCAGTACTATTTAGTCCAGCACATGTTAAAATTAACATACAAATTTGACACACAACTTAGTCATAGTCAGAAGCTGAAGAGGGATTTTAATCTACTCTCTATTCACATAAGCCCACTTCCTTTGTGAAATAAAACATCCCCTTTTGATACCATTTAAATTTGCATGCATGATTACACCCAGCAAAGTCATTACAGTCATAACGATGGATTGTTGACATTGAGTTGTCCCTGGGTGTAAATGAGTGCAAAAATGTTTGTGTACATGGCATAGTGCGAAAGATTGCCATCCATGTGTGTCTGTTGTATCCCTGCCTTGCATTCAGGTTCCTTGGATAGACACTATCTGAAACTATAATAGGAAATTGACTTCTTTAAAAACTTCAAAACAGAAACATTTTCAAAAATAGTTTCTGTTACAACAAAGTTGCTGCCACATAATTTTATAGGATTTCTGGATGTTGTTTACATTTCTCTTCACTTGAACTAGGAGACCCAAACCTGTTCCAGCATGGCAATGAACTTGTGCACAAAGCCAGCTTCATGAATACTGACACTGACTGCGCCCTCTGCCTCCCTACCCTACATTAGTATTTGAGATAACCAGCCCTTTTTGGCTGTGGGACTGAAAACATCATAACAACATACTGTAAATTAGTAAATATGAAAACAGAATGTTCAGAAATCCAATATGAATCTTATAGTAAATATTGATTTGAAAATAAACACAAGCAAAAATGTGGAAAAAATGCTTGTATGTCAAATCCAAAATAAAGACTTTGTTGTCAACACATTATAGTGTTGCTTTTTGGGTTTTGTTTTTTGTATTTTGGGATTTTTTTTTCTATGTCTAAAAAAATAAGCATCCTGGGGTTGTCATTTTATTTGTATGCACATACTGTAGATGTGTTAAGATGACTATAGGTTTGAGTCAGGATGCATTTTAGTAAATTTGAAAGTTTGATATGTGTGGTATTGTAGCTGATGTGGGCTACTCAAAGGAAGTGGGTTCATGGTGAAGATCTCTACACCCACGTGTATGAACTTTTTTTTATGTATTTTTAAACAATGCCACTGGCTTTATTTTAAAACCATGCATATGTGTGGAAAGTTTCAGTTAATATTTCCTTTTAGGTCATGTTGTTCCATGCACTTATGTTTTATTTACATGTGTCATTCATGATGCTCTTAATCTGCCACTGCCCATATCAGGATGATTCAAGGTACAGAGGTTAAATGAATAATGGCAGCATAGCATATAAAGTTTATATTATATATGGTTTGTGTGTCATGCCTAAAAATCAGTAGACACAATGATTTGTGTGTAAAAAAGAGGATTTAGATCTGATCCTTGCTTATTTTTGCATATACATCAGGCAAACTCAATTATCTAAATAAAAAGAGACTATTCATTAATTGAATCAAAAGCAGTAATAAGAGGACCTAAACAGAGGACTACCAAATCATGGCACACTGTTTGACATTTTAACAGTGAAGTGTGAAAATTTGGTCATGTGATAATGAAGTTGAAATGCCATTCCTTTTTTTGAAAACCACTATAAGTACCTTAGACGAAAGGATCCATGTTAGTTAAGGTTTCTATATCAGATATTTAAGATAATGAAAAGCATTTAAGTTGACAACTCAGAGTTTTGCTAAAGTTAGTGATATAATTGAAAACTTGTGCTGTAGATTGACAGGTGTGCAAACTCTCTTCTCAGGATGTGGTAAGAAGTGCAGTTTCTCAGAATGCTGTCATGGACATTCAAAAGCCACATCATTTCAAAGTGTACCTTATGTTGGTCTGTTTTTTTTTTATTTCACAATTTGAAATATAATGATATAATTGGTATGGTTATTTGTATTATATATTTTGTATTATTATCTTTTCCATTTTATTTATTTATTTATTTATTGTTATTGATACAGTATGCACCAGAAGAGTCATTTCTACTTAACACTATTTTTGCAGTAATACTGAAGCATACAATGCTTTATATATTTGTGACAATATAAATGATCCATTATACTGCATGCTTCAAGTTTTCAGAGTTTGTTTTCTGTACATATGACAAAAGTTTGTTATGCCATACAATTAAATACTTATGTTAATCCTCCAAGCAGCCTATGACATAAATTAAGGACATAAGGACAGCAGACAAAGACACAAAACATAAATACAAATGTACAAAGTTATGATGCATTTAAAGTGCAAATGCAAGAAACAGAAGTGTGTGTATGTATAAAGTGTGCAGTGTGCGATGACTGACCAAAACTGTAAAAGGTAAAAAACTAACAAGAGGTCAGGCCTAAAGCAATAGTGCAGCATTTAGTGTAGGTCAAAATGTAGGAGGTGTCTGTATCGGTGGTGAGTGGCAGTATAAAGGGCAACTTATGTAACACAACACATTTTATAGTTCATAACATATTCTGTATTATACATTTCTAAACATTCACGTTTTTGTCACATATTGTACTGGTCAGGATTGTGGTGGACCTGGACCATATAACTGCAGGTAAATACATAGGCGGGGTTTGTATCTGTAGTAAAGTTAACATTAAAGATGTTTGTCAGTATCAGTGGCTGCATATATGGAACTGATACAAACAGAAACAAATGTCAAATGTCTCAGGTGAAAGGAGAGAATATTTCACAATATTCACAACATTTTCTTTATTTCTTCATATATTTCTAACTATCAGTTTCTTCCTGCCCCAGTCTTAGTGATTCAAGACCATGTTCTGTCACAGTGTTTGTTACAGGACAGAATGTTTGAAAATGGCCTTACTGATTTTAAAGACAATGACCTATTTAACATAGAAAAACAAGTCGAGTGGTTAAACTGTGAAAGCTGATGGTTTTTATTTACTGTATTCAGTATGAGCAATTGTTTTGTACAATGTGTCAAAGCTACACAGGTGCATGACCACAGATAAAATCAAAGCGCTATTTTTTCAGTATCATTTGAACATAAATTATGCTTTAACTACACAGTTTTTGCTTGCTTTTAATATTCTTATTATTTAGTCCACAAATGTATTTTAACTTCTATTGTGTGCCCTGAGGTCAGTAGGAAGTTCTTAACTTAAAATAAACATAATGTAAATTATACATATTTTTGTATAAAGTACATGCATATATGTAAATAATTTAAACTTGATAAAATTGTTCACTTAGAATTTATTTTTCTAGTCACCTATCATCTCATTTCAATTGATGTAAAATTAATAGCTACATTGATTAATTGATTCATTCCATTCATTTATTTTAAATATTCGAATCTAGAACTGAAATGGACTTAAATAGGATCATATGCCACTAATCTATCAAACATTAATCAATATAGTTTACACAATTATTAGTGCCCAAATCATTTGGTTAAGTAAAATGTAAAATTGAATAATAATTTAAATAAACCTGCACAAAACATTTCAGTTAATTTCTAATACATATTTTGTCGAACTATGAATTAAAAAAAAGTCATTATGACAATTATGAAAATATATATTTCATAATTTCTGTGTGTAACATAGTTTCTATTAACACAAACATGTAATGATTCTGTTAAAAGTCATATCATAGATGTTGAATGAGTGTATTATATACAAATTGCAGCAGGTCCTGGACAGTATATCTGGGAAATCAAAATCTTACTATATATTTTTATTCTAATACTAAATCAATAATAAATAATAATAATAAAATAATAGTTTAAATTGTATTAATTTATTCAGAACAAAGGCCAGTAAAGTGGCGTTTTTCACTTACAGTACTGTCATGACCAAATTTGACTTTTTTCCATCCAGTCAATTTAGTAAAGTTTTATCTTTGCTAGAGCTCATACTGTGAACTGTTATGGTGAAGTGAAAGATTCTCTGCTTCCACAAAAATGTTCTACTCAGATCTCTTTCATGGTTTACTTTTTTTATTTAAAGGCCTAAAGAAAACTAGATGTGTATGGTGAGAAACTTACACGGGAAGTTAATGATGCTCAGTCTGTCAGACTCTGGCTTGCATAATAATCTACTTACACTATGATGTGGTTAAACCATTACACCATTGACTAGCATTGTTTTGCAGGGTTGCACAATGACAAGCTCAAATAATGCATGAAGAATGTCAAATCTGTGAGTTCTTTATTTGTATGTATATTTAATTTAATGACCATTTCAATGTGTCTATTTTTATTTATAATCACATATACATATATTTATAGTACAATATAGCTGATTAAAATACAATATTTATGTTATGGAGCTTTAGGAAAACAACAAAATAGAAGTTCTGTATATTTGTGATTAGCCTTTTAAAATAGGGAGTACCAGAGATCAGGTCTGTTGAGCATTTCCTCTTTCATTTTTACACAGAAGAAGTGGACAGACAAAGATGTTCTCTCAATCAAAGATATTTCCCAAAGTTTACAAAGTTCTTTGTTCACATATTTAGTTTTATATATAGTGATTTAACTTTAGGCCTAGTTCTTTGATAGATTATGACTATTTAAAACCATTTTATTTACATTATCCCAAGCCTAATAAATAAAAAACAGGAAAACAAATACAATCTTTTGTCTTTTAAGTATTTTTCCATTTTAAATTAACTCCAGTATTCATCAGCAATGTACATACAGTAACATAACACTTTTATCATTTGATCATTTTAATCTGTAGCCCTTGATGATAATACGGTAAATGTGAAGGTGATCAGGTTTTGAGATCACCATGAAAGACATAAATCTTCCTCATGAATTTCTAGGTTTTGTAATTAGTGTAGGTGCAGTATTCATTCACTGAATTCAGAATGCAATTGTCACAAAAGAAGCAAGACAAACTGATGTTATAAAAAAATAAATATGATCTTAACTTTATTCACAGAGCATGCAATGGTTAACTAAAGATCTGGGTTGAAACATTCTCACTGTACAAAGCTGAGGTCAGTCTTTTGCATTTTTAATGAGGAAGCATGAGGAGGGTGGGCAAAAGTCAGCTTTCTTTGCTGTTCTATTTAGTTAAACCCACTTCCTCTCTCTCCCCTCTCTTCAGATCCTTTATCTCAAACAAGCCTGAGTTTGAAAACAGTAAAGCTTTTGAAAACACTTAATAAAATAGAACATAATATCATTATGCCATTTCTTCAGTTCAGGAGTTTGCATTTGGGAGTCTACACCATTGTGTTGCTTCTAACTTGTGGAGGTAAGGATTCATACTAATCTTATGAATTGAAGTTGTTTGTCTTTGTAACACATTGGAGTACTGAGGTGTTTCTTCTGCAAAAGAATGTACATAGCAAATGTTTATTTTTAACTTGTATATATTCAATTAAAACATGTCTTCTTAGCCTTAGGAAGATAATTAAATGTCATCATGGTAGTCTTATAATGATTGATGAATAGTTTTAAATATTGCCAGCTGTCCTTACAATAAAAAAATAAATAGTGTTTTTATGCATTTTTTAAAAAATTATTATTAACTTTCTGTAAATACCATGCATGTTGGAAAATATGTGTACTGTATGTTTATCATGGGTCAGGTCTAATGCTAATCACACATTTGCATTGATAATAATTATAAATAAGATAAATAATTATAATAAGAAACATAAACAATATAATGTGAAGGATATCATGTATTAATATGTCTTTAATAATAACATAAAAATATTAATTAAAAAGTGTATTCTGTTTTATTTTTGCAGTTTTCACCACTTCTTTACAGCAGATTAACAAAACTGCTTCGCCTGGTGAAACTGTTATTTTACACTGCAATCAAAATCTGACTGGTGGATTTAAAGATGTTGGTTGGCGTAAAGATGGGAATCTTCTTTTTAACTACAGCCCAGTACTAAACCAAACTGTAATCAACTACACATCAAACAGGATGCAGGTTGACCCTCAAAATCCAAGAAAACTACAGATATCTGATGTACACATTTCAGATGCAGGATTATACAAGTGTTTTCCATTAAACCTGCAGTGGAGATTGAACATTAACGGTATTTAAAGTTTATATTATATTATATTATATTAAGTGTGTATTAATGTGCTTTTTTCATTGTAATGAAATTAAATAGCAATTATCTTGGAATAGTATCTTAGTTATTTTTGTAAGTATGTACATAGCAAATGTTTATTTTTAACTTGTATATATTCAATTAAAACATGTCTTCTTAGCCTTAGGAAGATAATTAAATGTCATCATGGTAGTCTTATAATGATTGATGAATAGTTTTAAATATTGCCAGCTGTCCTTACAATAAAAAAATAAATAGTGTTTTTATGCATTTTTTAAAAAATTATTATTAACTTTCTGTAAATACCATGCATGTTGGAAAATATGTGTACTGTATGTTTATCATGGGTCAGGTCTAATGCTAATCACACATTTGCATTGATAATAATTATAAATAAGATAAATAATTATAATAAGAAACATAAACAATATAATGTGAAGGATATCATGTATTAATATGTCTTTAATAATAACATAAAAATATTAATTAAAAAGTGTATTCTGTTTTATTTTTGCAGTTTTCACCACTTCTTTACAGCAGATTAACAAAACTGCTTCGCCTGGTGAAACTGTTATTTTACACTGCAATCAAAATCTGACTGGTGGATTTAAAGATGTTGGTTGGCGTAAAGATGGGAATCTTCTTTTTAACTACAGCCCAGTACTAAACCAAACTGTAATCAACTACACATCAAACAGGATGCAGGTTGACCCTCAAAATCCAAGAAAACTACAGATATCTGATGTACACATTTCAGATGCAGGATTATACAAGTGTTTTCCATTAAACCTGCAGTGGAGATTGAACATTAACGGTATTTAAAGTTTATATTATATTATATTATATTAAGTGTGTATTAATGTGCTTTTTTCATTGTAATGAAATTAAATAGCAATTATCTTGGAATAGTATCTTAGTTATTTTTGTAAGTATTAAATATGAAAATATATTTTGTGAGAATACAGATTACTTTTTATGTTGTATTTGGTTTGTTTGCCAACACAGAGACTCAACTAGGCAGAAAACGTCTATTCATCCTAGTTTTCTCAGTAACAACAGCATGTGTTGCAGTGTGTCTCTTTTTATTCTGTGCTGTGTGTCTTCACAGGTGAGTTACCACCAAATGTTTTACAAAATGTTCACAGATAACCATAGATAAAAACTAAATTTTAAGTATGACAAAGGAAATCCGCTAAACACAAAGTACAGTTTTATTTTTTCTTTTATTAACCCGAAGGCAAATGTTTTTCAAACATATTTTAGAAGCTAGAAGCTACATCACTTCTAGATTCACAATTATGGAGTATCCTTGTGTTTTGCTTGATTTGCTGCCTGCTTGTTCTCTGACCCTGGTAGTCAAACATGGTAGTGTTTTAATGATTCACGCTTTGCAGATTCAGGGTCCGAGTCTCTTGTCACAATTTATGGAACCAAGAAATTACCAAAAATTGCTAATCTGTGATCCAAAATGCAAAAAATAAAATAAACCATTTGACCCATTTACCACTAAATGGCTAAAATAAAATGTGTCCTTGTCAAAGACTTATATTGTGGCAGGAACTTGTACAGGCAGAAAAAATAGTGAAACTGAATTTCTAGGGGTGACTAATCTCCAGTTATCATGAGTTCTCTGGAAATTGCTTGGTGTTGGATACCATTTTAATTTTAATCACAAATGTGCAAAAATGAGAGGACATCAGGAGAGACCTATGGCAGTGTATATCATAGATGTGAAAAAGATTCATTGTAGAAAACATGATTTCAAGAATATTTTGAATAAATGTCCATCTGCTGTACTTTTGATGTTGTAGATGTCGATTACATGCACTGAATTTCATTATTGTAGAATTATTGAAGCATTATGCAACTTACACTGTAGACTAACATTCTGTTGTAATACTGTAGAAAAAAAAGCTTTGTCGTTTTAAACAACTTTTACTAAAGACTCAATTCAAAACATTAATTTTCCCCCAGGAAATGTAAAAAAACTGAGACATTTGATAACAGAGACACAATGGATGAACCTGTAAGTTCACACACACACACACACACACACACACACACACACACACACACACACACACAAACACAGAGAATTGGATGATATATTTTGTATGCACGGTCATGATTTGTGATTCATCCAGGCGAAGACAAAAGTGCTGAGAATTTATACTTGTGAAAAAATAATTATTATATAATGTTATATAATATGTGGAAGTATCACACAAGAAAATGTGCAATCAAAATACTTGGAAGTAGATTGATTGACTATATGTCTTTCAGCTTTGTGTCCGATACCATTGCATTTATTGGTTCTAATAAATCTAGATTGGCTCTCTGGTTCTTGTTATAGTTTATGTTGGGATCTGGGCTAATGCATGGAGAACTGCGAGTTCAAATCTCAGGATGTTTCAGCACCACTGATGGGCTCTTGAACAAAACACTTGATAAAAGCATTAGTGAAATCAATGAAAAAATTAATCTGTTTCAGAGTGCATAAAGTAGTGCTGTCTAAAATCTAACAGTGAATATTGTATACAAACAATCAGTTAATGTCACAAAAAATTATTGCCAATAATCTGTTTGAAATATTTATTTGTTTGACATAAACAGCAATCACATCGAGGAAGAGTTAACCGCAATCAGGCCAGCCAGTATTTTGAGAGATTTAACTCAGTCTATGGACAAATTCAGATCTGAAGATTTCTCAGGAACATCACAGGTATGTACTGTATAACATCTGTTATGAATAAAAATTATAATTTTGATGCTGTAAGGTGCAGAACACAGGGCCCTGCATGTTACACAATATAATCATATGCTGTCTCAAGTATTGCTTGTTATCTTAGCCTAGTGTAGTTATTTAATTGTGTTTTTGTCTTTATCTACTTGTCAATCACCTTTTAAATAAAGCCTAGTTTAGTCCTATTTAACAGCTTCCTTCATTTGCCATGTCCACATTCTCCTTCCTAGGTGAGACTAGGTTCTCTTTCATCCTAGTTTATTGTTTTTCTATTGTCTTACATATGTACATACCAGTCATCCTTCTGGAAATTAAAAAGAGTAGCCACCTCCAATTTTCTGTCCTAATTACACCCACTATTACTACTGACCAATCAACCTGCAATCTTACATTTTTATTGTTTCTGCACTCACCCTAGGTCTTTGCCTTCTGTGGGAACATAGCAAGTGGAGGCTCATCTGGGATCTTACTAGATAGATTAGAATAAAATTATATTGGATTATTGCTGTAAAATGCAGTGTGTTCTACCTGACTGTGCATCAGATTGGTAAGCATGTTTTTTTTACTTGAAAAATTAGTATCCAAATCTGGCTGTTTGTCAGTAGTGTTGGAATCTATATGCAGTTTATTATAAACACCAGGAACAGAGAGAATGAGTAGCAAAAGCAGAGTCAAAATAACAGGCGAGAGTCCGATACACACTAAAGGCAGTCAGCGAGGCAAACAAAGTCCGTAAAACGCAGAGAACAAAGTGTGAGCTAAAGGACAGAAAACAGGTCAAAACACAATAGAGCAATTAACATGAACGGTTAGTATGGTGAAGAAAACTAACATGATACTTCGCAACTTCGGGTAGCATAAGCACTGATTACAGTAAGGGGTATGAACAAGGATTTGAGCAGGAAAATGTAGAAGGAGGGTGAAATAGGATACAGGGGTGGAAGTTGGAATCGATACATTACCGGGTTTACTTGGCACACTATCCTGAATGGCCCTGTAAGATGGGGGCTTAGTTTCTTGGCTGGCAACTTTAGCTCAATGTTCCATGTTGACAGTCAGACCATTTGCCCCAGCTGGAGCCGAACGGCCCTCTGGAGGCCCTCTCTCACACTTCCCTGCTGCAGTTGAACCAGTCATTAATGGCTAGGATGTCTGATGTTTTTCCTGACCATTGAAATAGATGTGGTTGGTACCCCAGGATGCACTGGAATGGGGTGAGGTTGGAAGAGTAATGTAGTAGCGAGTTTTGGGCATATTCTGCACACGTTAGGAACTCACTCCACTGTTGTTGTTTCCAGATGCAGTAGGTCCACAGAAACCCCCCCGGCTAATGATTCACCCTTTCAGCTTGGCCGTTAGTTTTAGTTTAGTTTGTGGGTAGTATTCCGAAGTAAGGCCTAATCACTAGAATCCTACAAAAGGATAGAAAAAACACAGAATGTGAATTGTGTGCCCTGGTAGTTTCTAAAAACATTATCTACTAGTAACTTTGTCTCCATGGCAGTGGGAAGGCCCTTTGAAGGCATGAATTTTAAGGCTTTCAAAACCTGTTTACAGTGACCAATAAAGCTTACGAGGCTTCACCACTGAAGCTTACAAGGCTTCCCTGGAGTAAGGCAGTGAGGGGACTGGCCACAGGGCTGTAATTCAAAATAAAATGATGGTTGAAGTTTGCAAAACCGATGAATAATTGCAGTTCCTTGATATTAGCTAGCATTGGCTATGCAGTCATTGCCTCCACTTTCTTGGAGTCTATTCTAAGCTTTTACTGTGCTGGAACAAGCGTTGGAGCACAGTGCGAACAAGGTTTACGTGGAGGTCATAATGCTTGGAATATATCAGAATAACATCTATGTTGTTCAGCACATCTCCAAAATTGCATTCATAAATGCATAAAACATCACTGGTGCTTGTTTAGGCCATATGGCATCACCTTGTACTTGTAGTGCCCTCTGGTGGTGTAGAAAATGGTTTTCCATTTATCTCCTTCCTTGATGCTGAGTAAATTGTAGGCACTGCGGAGGTCTAGTTTAGAGAGAGGCAGTGAGTACAGATACTGACTGTGATTACGTCCTGCCCTGATATTTATTTCAATTAGAGAAATGTTTTCACCATGTCAGAAGCTGCTGTGTTACTTGGTGAGTTTGTTTTTAAACAGGCTAAGGTAGAAACTCCTTTAACAACTAATTGACAGTTTAGGACAGATTAGTCTATTCACTCAAACTTCCCTGCTAGCTCTCCAGTTTGTTTCTATTGTCATAAAACTGGCCATGTAATTGAAAATTTAATTAAACTGAATTCTCATATTTCATGCACTTATCATAAGCCTTTGCTTCCTATGGGAACATAGTAGTATTATTATTTAAGTTCTATTTTTTTGTGTCTTATTGTCAAGCTTCTGGCGGTAGTTGTGTTTGCGCTCTAAATACAGCGTAACAAAGATCCACCAAAAAACAAACAGAAAAGATCTTTAGAATTAAATTAGAACAGAATATACCTTTACAGAATATCTCAGACATTGCTAAATATCGAAATCCCTTCCATCAAGATGCTCCAGTGTTGGTCATGGATCATGAAAAGTGAAACCTAACTTACAGGGATGGTTGATTTATTCATGCATGTTAAAAATATTTAATATTCTTTCTTTTCATATCTTTATTTACAGCATTATTAGAATCTTTGACTATTCGAGTCACACCTACATTAAATTTTTTTTTTTATATATATATTTTTAACAATTAATCTTTCTACATATGAACATTTCCTGTCATATTTCTGTTGGGAAATTAATGTTTTGATACTAACTCAGTAATGCATTTTATAAAATAAACATCTATAATAAAACTTGTATTGTCTGAGACCTTTGCACACTGCTGTATGTAATGCAGACTTAAACATCAGGCTTTCTGCAAAGGAACAAGAAGTGATTTACACATGCAGAAATATACACCACTCAGCCATAACATTAATACCACTTGCCTAATATAATGAGGACAGCTCTGACCATCAAAACAATCATTATACAAGACCTCTGAATGTGTGCTGTAATATTTGACACCATGACTTTTGGCTCCATTAATCAAACTTTGTTGTTCAGTACATTCTACAGATAACCGATTGGATTAAGATCTGGGGAATTTGGGAGCCAAGTCAACACCCTGTCACATGCCTCAAAGCCATTTCAATATTCAATATTTTTTGCAGTGTAGCTCCTGAATGAGGCTGCCACTATAAAGAAATACTGTTGCTATGAGGGGTGTACTTGGCATGTAGTGTTGAGGTACAGTAGATTGTACATATCCACATAAATAAGATCCACATAGATGCCAAGACCCCATGATCCAAACAGAGCGTTGTTCCTGCAGTTGTGAAGATGCTTTGAACCAGTCATCTAGCCATCAAAACTTTGGCAATAATTTCCACTAATCTATCCAACTGTTCACTTGCTACATTATATATTCTACCTGTAACCAGGTACCAATATTATATAGTAAACAATGTTGTTCACTTCACCTATCAGTAGTTTAAATGTTAAGGCTGATGTAATTATGAACCATATAGATTTCTGTTAATGTTGTTGTTTGACTTGATCTTTATTTGATTTGTTTTTGCCTCCATTATTAACACAAATATCTGCATAAAACTGCTTTAACTACTAAAATACTTAATTAAGTATATATTTATTTTGATGTTTAACATTTTTTATAAGACAACAACTTGGTGTTTTTATTGCTTTTTGCTTCTTTTTTTGCAGATAATGAATCCAAAAATGCATCCCATATTACAACAAAACTGCACAGTCCTGAAGACTTTCTGCCAAAGAAAAACACAGATCTACCTCTGACTGGATGGACAGTATTTTCATTCATAAATAATCTGTTTACATTCTTAAATTAGTCATTCCAAAGTATGAATATTCTTTCAATCCATTTTGTTGTTTAATGTATGTTGTTTTTTTTATCATTGTCTTGTTGGTTTCTGGTGATATATTGTAGCATTGTCAGTTCTAAGAAATTGTTAAATTGCAAATTGCTCAACTGGGTATTTTTTGTCATTATACTCATCATACCCAAGTATATATTCCCTGTTCAAAATCATATAAATACAGTATTATTAATGTGATCAGAAACCATTGAGGGTGCATTTCAATAGTGGATTTCAACACTAGAAATTGTATATGTGCGCTCAAGTAAACAAGTCAAGTCAAGTCAAGTTTATTTGTATAGCGCTTTTCACAACAGACATTGTCTCAAAGCAGCTTTACACAAATCAACAGTTAAGTTGAATGGTGTGAATTTATCCCTGATGAGCAGCCATGGCGACTGTGGCAAGGAAAAACTCCCTTAGATGTTATGAGGAAGAAACCTTGAGAGGAACCAGACTCAAAAGGGGAACCCATCCTCATCTGGGTGACATCAAGAGTTTGATCATAAATCTTTCAACAATACAGAACACTGGAGAGTGAGAACTAACATGAGTACTGGAGTATAAGATTATAAGTGATGTTCTTTCTACAGTCTTATACAGTCTATATGGTTAGTAGCTCCTAGTTTTATAAGCTCAGCATTTGTGATCATCACAGATCCAGCATCAGCTTCTCCATGCCAGAGCCTTTAAACACTCCAGGAGGTCCAATGTCAAACTCCACACATATAGCGGGATCCAAATGGCACTGGTACGTCTCTAGATGGTTCGGGATGTTTGCGAGTTCGGCATCTACTTCTTCAAAGGTCCGTAATCATCACGAGGTGGGAGGTGACTGGAGCTGGCCAAACCTCAGGGTGTCTCGGGATGGGGAGAGAAAGAGAAGCAGTGGAGAGAAATTAGCATAGCTGCTGTTCATGATATTAACAGCACAAATTGATAATGTGCATGTGATCAGATGTTCTGGAGCACAAGGTTATGATGTGATGTGTGTTATGTGTAGGCTTTGCTAAAAAGATATGTTTTTAAGCTACACTTAAACTGGGAGAGTGTGTCTGAGCCCTGAACACTGTCAGGAAGACTATTCCAGAGTTTAGGAGCTAAATGTGAAAATGCTCTACCACCTTTAGTGGACTTTGCTATTCTACGAACTACTAGAAGCCCAGAGTTTTGAGATCTCAGGGAGCGTGATGGATTGTAGCGTGTTAAAAGACTGGATAGATACATGGGAGATAAACCATTTAGTGCTTTATAAGTGAGAAGTAATAGTTTGTAGTCTATTCGAAACTTAACAGGAAGCCAATGTAGGGACGATAGGATTGGGGTTATGTGATCATATTTTCTTGACCTTGTAAGAACTCTGGCTGCTGCATTCTGGACTAACTGAAGCTTGTTTATTAATGACGCAGGACATCCACCTAGTAATGCATTACAGTAGTCTATTCTGGAGGTCATGAACGCATGGACGAGCTTCTCTGCATCGGATATAGACAACATGTTTCTTAACTTAGAAATATTTCTAAGGTGAAAGAAGGCTGTTTTTGTAACTTGGTTGATATATATGAAAGACAAGTTGCTGTCTAAATTAACTCCCAGGTCTTTTACCATTGAACTAGTGGTTACAGAACATCCATCTAAATGCAGGTTGAGATGCTGAAGCTTCTGTATACTAGTTTTTGGGCCGATGAGCAAAATCTCAGTCTTATCGGAATTTAAAAGTAGAAAGTTATGGGTCATCCAATCTCTTAGTTCCTTAACACACTCAGTTATCCGAGTTAATTGAGCTGTATCGCCTGGTTTAGATGAGATATATAGCTGAGTATTATCAGCATAACAATGGAAGCTAATTCCATGCCTTCTAATAATATTTCCTAACGGAAGCATGTACATTGTGAAGAGCAGGGGTCCTAGAACTGAACCTTGCGGCACGCCATAATTTACTTGCATTAGCCTGGATCGCTCTCCATTTAAATCTACAAAATGGTAATGATCAGACAGGTAGGATTTAAACCAGCTTAAAGCCTGTCCCTGAATGCCGATGTAATTTTGTAAGCGATCTAGGAGGAGATCATGGTCTATAGTGTCGAATGCAGCACTAAGATCTAGTAGTACCAACAGCGAGATGAAGCCTTGGTCTGAAGCTAAAAACAGGTCATTAGTGATTTTAACTAGAGCAGTTCCTGTGCTATGATGGGGCCTAAAACCTGACTGAAATTCTTCAAAGATATTGTTCTCTTGCACGTAGGAACATAACTGGGCAGCGACAATCTTTTCTAAAATCTTAGACATAAATGGGAGATTTTAAATTGGTCTGTAATTCGATAGCGTGTTTGGATCCAGATCACGTCATAACACAAACAGTATGCAACCACAGAAAAGGAATTTTTTTATATGAGGTAATGAATAACACCCCCCACACACACACACACACCCCTTCACTCTCGTCTCTTCCTTGTTCCCATAACAAGTTCTCCATACTCTTCACCTATGACTATGTAGCACCAAGTGAATAACACCATTATGCTTCAAGATCACACAATTGTAATTTGCAAGAAGATGGTTGTAAATGCTGAAGAGAGTGAAGGTACTTCACTTCCTATGCTGGTGAGAAGGTCTCAAGGTGAAGTGAATAAGTACAACTTCCTAAATGTACTTAGACGTATCAGTGATCCTTATCAGTTGACATATACATTTACATTTGTGGTATTTGGCAGACCGCTTTATCCAGGCGACTTGTTTTTCATCAAGAAATACATTTTGATGCTGGTTTATTAAGACATGCACGAAGAATACCATCCATCTGAAACTCTTTTGGGAGTTTCCCCCAGGTAGTGCGATTTTAAGAATTGAGGATATAAAAAGAAAAATGTTATATCTCTGCAAACCACCAGATGTCGCTTTACTCTTTTCTTTCCAAGTGTGCTTTCAAAAACTTTTTTGGGTGTCACTTTGTGAGAAAAAAAAAAGACTTGAAATATAGAACCCTTTTTTATTTAATGAGGCAATGCATAACATCTTGTGAACTTCAATTCAAGAAGTGCACTTTTAACTTTTAACAAAAGACATTGTAAGAAAGCAGCTTTTTAGAAATATATAAATATATTCAAATATAATTTTTCCATTTTTTTTTATTTATCCAGACTGAGCAAGCTAGAGGTGATGGAACTATATTGTGTGATTATTAATCATTTCTATTCTATAATTGTATAACATGTAGTCATGAAGTGCAATTGTTTAAACATGAACTGATGAGCTTATGAGCAATGTATGAGTAGGAACATTTATTTGTATATATTTTAGTTAATATAATTCGATAATTGTGGTCAAATCAAATATCAAGTAAAACAAGAAGGACAAATCCTGACCAGAGCTCAGTAGGCAATATAAAGTGTCCCAGTACTTTGAGTGTCATTAATGTATCCCTGTGCTAATATTAAAGTGCCAGTCCAGTGTTAAAGTGACAGTTGTGTAATTTGTGCAAATTCATTTTAAAGGAAGAGAGAGAGAGAGAGAGAGAGAGAGAGAGAGAGAGAGAGAGAGAGAGTGTACTAGGTGCTGGGTCTTTCCTGGTTTAGACTCCGAATGGCCTGCGGGAAGAAGCTCCTCAACAAAGCAACAAAGAAAAGAGTTGATTGTTGGGATGGCCCAGGTCCTTCATAATATTCCTGTCCCTGGATCGGCACTGCTTGCTGTAGATGTCCTGCAGGTCAGGAACCTCAGTGGGATGGTACATTCATCTGATCGCACCACCATCTGAAGGGGTCGCCTGTCTTGCATGGTGCTGTTCACGAACCAGGAAGTGATGCTATCAGTCAGGATACTCTCAATGGTGCAGGTGTAGAAAGTCCTTAGCACCTGAGGGGGTAGTTTAAAGTCTGTTAAGTGTCTCAGACTTTACAGATGCTGTCGGGCTTTTTCACCAGGGTGTTGATGTGACAGGACCATGACAGGTCTTGCATGATGTGAACACCAAGGTACCGGAAACTGTCCACTCTCTCCACTGGGTTCTGTTGATCTTTAGCAGTTGGAATGACCGTTCCTGCTTTGTGCTGAAGTCCACTATTAACTCCTTAGTCCTGCTGATGCTCAGTAGAAGATTGTTCTCCTGGAACCTCTCTCCAGGTGTTTAATTTACCTGTAGATAGGCCGTCTCATCATTGTTGGAGATCAGACCGACGACAACAGTGTCATAAGCAAACTTGATGATAGTGATGGAGTAGGAACTGGCCACACATGAATGTGTGTACAGAGTGTACAGCAGGGGGTTTAGAACACAACCCTAAGGAGCTCTGGTGCTGAGGGTGGATCCATTGACACAGAAGCAGGCTGAGTCCAGGGACCTCCAACTTAGAGGTGAGTGTGGAAGGAATAATGGTGTTAAACGCTGAACTGTAGTACTCAAACATAATTTTTGCATAATACCCTTTACTGCAGTCCATGTGGCTTATTGTTGTGTGGAGAAGATGTGAAATGGCAGTCTGGGGCATCTTCAGGACAAGAACATTAATGGACTGTTTTAAGCATGAGGGGACTACAAATTGTTCCAGGAAGAGGTTGAATATCTCGGTGAACACCGGTGCTAGCTGGTCAGTGCAGGTTTTCAGAACACGACCCGTGATGACATCTGGTCCTCCGGTCTTCCTGGTATTCACTGTCCTGTATGCCCTTCTCATGTCATGCTCCGAGATGGTGAACGTGTTTACATTCCCATGTCTCTCAGCGTGCATGCTGTTTGTGCCGCTAGCGTGGTTTGCTGCAGCCTCGAAGCGATCGTAAAATATGTTTAGCTCGTCTGCCAGAGAAGCGTCCAAATTCCCCCCCATTCTGGAAGATGGTGTTCTGTAGTCCATGGTTGTTCTTAGTCCCTGCCACAGGCTCCTAGAGCCACCATGTTGGAACTGTGACTCCAGGTTCCTCCTTCAACGCTCTGCGTACACTGTAAGACGCAGCCTTGTACCCGTCCATGTCCCCGGTGGCGAGCCCCGTGTTGTAGGCAGCGAAGCGGAAACTCAGAGCGTCACGGATGGTTTTATCCACCCACGGTTTCTGATTAGGAAACGTTTTGATAGTGGTTTTCTGCAGCGTAACATCCGCTAGCTTCCCGATAAATCCCACAACCGATTCCGTAAATATGTGACGTCATCAGAGCTGCGACTGAACATGTCCCAATCTGCGTCATGCAGAGCGGCCACCGATTGGCCAGTCCTGTGCGCGAGCCTCTGAATCGGAGCTTCCTGTTTCAACCTTTGTTTGTAAACAGGCATGAGGAAGCATCGCATTTCCCGATTTCCCGAACGGTGGACCTGATTGTACCTTGCAGCTGTTTCTAGTTGCTGTTCTTACCTGTGAGAAACGCTATTAAATGAAAAGAATACATTATTGGGGATAAAATAATACTTATATTAAAACGCAAATCAGTGAGAGAAGCAGAAAAGACTTTGCTGGCCCTGACGGCTAGTCACTGATAAACAGTATGGGAGTGACCAATTTCAAAATGCAAAGTCTCAAAAAATGTTTCAGGATGAACTAATTAACACGTTTATTGTGCATAATTTAAGATCAAACGATCTTTAAAAGTAGAATAGTCCAATCCAGATGGTGGCGGTAATGCACTTTCTAGATCGGCAAACCGCAATAAAAAAAATATATAAAACTGCCGCAGTGGAAAAAGCCTGTAATTCAGTAAAATATATCGTGCAAAATGTGTTCTTGCGTGGCGGATTGGCGAGTCATTTTGTTTGTTATTTCATCGTGTACCAGAGTCAGAGGTAAAAATACTTTCTAATTTACACAAAACATCATCACGATTTTTCTCAAATACGCGCGTGCATTTTGCACAATATAAGTAATTATTGAGGGTTTTATCAACCCCAGCTATTAGGGTTGCACAAGCCTTAGTGCCGGTCCCAAGCCCGGCACTATTTGATATTGATGTTTTGTATTCTGATTTTTTATCAGCTATAAAAGTCATTGGTCAGGACGTGAATGTGACAGAAGGAGATGATGCACAATTATTCTGTCAAGCGGTTGAGACATCAGATAAACTAACAAGTATCACCTGGCAACGACGAACAAATGAAAACCGGGAAACAAAGACTTCTTTGCTGTTACTTCTGATGGGAAAGAAAGACAATTGAATGGATTGGGGGACAGAGTTAAATTCACAGGAAGCATCTCAGGACTCGACGGCTCAATTATTTTAGGAAATGTTAGTGTTTTAGATGAAGGAACCTACACTTGCGTCTTCAGCGTATTTCCAAGTGGACCATATGAAAAAGAAATGTATCTCACAGTACAAGGTAAGAATCGCTATACTACTTTAAACTAAAGCTGCATTGTGTAAAACATGAAACATGTAGTGCAGTTTAATGTGATCTTTTCCACTCTAGGTTTGGGTCACACAGTGTGATTAAAGCCTTTGTGTGGTGAATGTTAGATGTATATGTGAAGGATAAACCTAAACCAATAATATGAATATGTACATATTTAATATACTGTGCCAAAACATAATCGAGTGGAGCAATGATTTGCCTTGTGATGAATAAAGAACAAAACATTAATTTACACGGTGTTAAATTATACTTCATGTTATAATGCACATCTCAAAGGTGCATATAATAAAACCACAAATAATTCATGCATTTAATTATTCAATTTACTTCCTGGTGGTTTGTCTCAAAATTGATCAAATAAGCTGCCAGTTTATTTCAGTTTTAACTGCATGGTCTCTTTAGCAATAGACATGAAACAATAGACACATGAGACACAAAACAGCTACAAAATATTAATGACAGATCAAAGCTTCTAGCAGTGGGTTTTGTTTCAATTATTGTCGCATAATGATGTCATCTTTAGGGTAAAAATGTCATCACTGGGCTGACTAAACAGAACCTGAAGCAGAGCAGGAAAATCTAGACATCAGTCTGGAACAGACTAACTTGTACAGATTTAACACACATGCACAGAAACACGAACATATTCGCTTAACAGAACACTGCATTTTGTAATAGTTGGGATTAAATTAATACATTTAATAAACTTTCTTAGTACAGGCATCTAGTAAAATGTGAATGATGAATAAAGTGTTTACATGAACTTGAGTTTATTTGAGGTATACATTGACTTTTGCCATCTCATTCGTTACTTTTTAGTCATGCAAATTCAATAAAGGAATGAAGTTAAATGTATAAAATTTTAAAGTCTAATTTAGGGTGTTTTCATATATAGTTCGTTTTAAAAGAATAAAACCCAGTTCACTTAAAGTGAACCAGAAAGGGAACAAGCCGAATGTGACCTTTTGGTGTTCACAATCTAGAGAACTCAGTTCTTTTTTTGGTCCTCTTCAGCAATGAAGAGATCTCAGACCCTTTCTTGTTCACACCACAAATTTATAAGAACTCAGACCCCAGCTTTCTGTGCAGCAGTGGATTTTGGGGATTCTTATTATATTGGGGATTCTTAATATATTTATTTAACCCAGCCATTAGGGTTGCACAAGTTAGTGCACTTCAAGTGCCAGTCTCAAACCGGACAAATGGTGATGGTTGCTTTAGGAAGGGCATCCAGCGTAAAACATGCCAAATCAAATGTGCGGATCATGAAAAAGAATTTCATACCCGATGGGTCGAGGCCCGGGTTACCAACGACCGCCACAGGTATCGCTAGCCAACAGGGTACTTGTGGAAATTGGGCTACTGTTGGTCAAAGGAGGAGAAGGAGAGGAGGAAGACGTTTACAGAGACGGCAGGGAAAGGAGCAGTGTAGGAGAGTGGAGGTTCAGGTTGGTACTTTAAATGTTGGTACTATAACTGGTAAAATGAGAGAGATAGCTGATATAATGGAGAGGAGAAAGGTAGATATGTAGATATGTTGTGTTCAGGAGACCAAGTGGAAGGGGAGTAAGGCCAAGAACATTGAAGGTGGATTTAAACTGTTCTTTCATGGTGTGAATAGAAAGAGAAATGGTGTAGGGGTGATTCTGAAGGAAGAATACAGTAAAAGTGTAGTGGAGGTGAAGAGAGTTTCTTATAGGGTGATGAACATGAAGCTGGAAGCTGAAGGGGTGATGATAAATGTCATCAGTGCTTATGTTCCACAAGTGGGTTGTGAGACTGAGGAGAAGGAAACATTCTGGAGTGAGTTAGATGAAGTGATAGAAGGTGTACCTAGGAATTACTGATTGGTGATTGGGGCAGATTTAAATGGGCATGTAGGTAAAGGGAACAGAGGTGATGAGAAGGTGATTGGTAGGTATGGCTTTAAAGAGAGGAATATGGAAAGGCAGATAGTGGTAGATTTTGCTAAAAGAATAGAAATGGCAGCGATGAATGCGAAGAACAAGAAGGAGGAGGAGCATAGGGTGACGTATAAGAGTGGAGTAAGGTGCACACAGGTGCAACCTGAAGGAGATTGGACACTGTAAGGTGTTGGCAGGGGACAGTGTAGCTAGACAGCATCGGATGGTGGTCTGTAGACTAGTTTTGGAGGTGAAGAGGAGGAGAGTGAGGACTGAAAGAAGAATAAGATGGTGGAAACTGAAGGAGAAAGACTGTAGTGTGAGATTCAGGGAAGAGGTCAGACAGGGGCTCGGTGGTGGTGAAGACGTGCTGGATGATTGGGCAACTACTGCTGAAGTGATAAGGGAGGCAGCTAGAAAGGTACTTGGTGTGACATCTGGAAATAGAAAGGAAGACAAAGAGACGTGGTGGTGGAATGAGGAAGTGCAGGACAGCATAAGGAGAAAGAGGTTGGTGAAACAGAATTGGGATCCACAGAGAGATAAGAAAAGTATGAGCAGTACAAGGAGATGCAGCAGCAGGTGAAGAGGCATGTGGGGAAAGCCAAGGAAAAGGCATATGAGGAGCTGTAGTTGGAGAAGAAAGGAGAAGTTGGACACTAAGGAAGGAGAAAAGGATTTGTACCGATTGGCCAGGCAGAGGGACCACTCTGGGAAGGATGTGCTACAAGTTAAAGCAATAAAGGATGGAGATGGAAATGTGTTGACTAGTGAGGAGAGTGTGTTGAGAAGATGGAGGGAGTATTTTGAGCAGCTCGTGAATGAGGAAAATGAGAGAGAGAAGGTTGGATGGTGTGGAGATGGTGAAGCAGGAAGTGGATAGGATTAATAAGGAGGAAGTGAGAGCAGCGATTTAGAGGATGAACAGTGGAAAGTCAGTTGGACCAGATGACATACTGGTAGAAGCATGGAGATGTTTAGGAGAAATGGCAGTGGAGTTTTTAACAAGATTGTTTAATAGGATTTTGGAAGGTAAGAGGATGCCTGATGAATAGAGGAGTGTACTGGTCCCAATCTTTAAGAACAAGGGAGATGTGCAGACCTGCAGTAACTACGGGGGAATAAAGTTGATCAGTCACACCATGAAGTTGGTGTGGGAAAGAGTAGTGGAAGCCAGGTTGAGGGAAGAGGTGACCATCTGTGAGCAACAGTATGGTTTCATGCTGAGGAAGAGCACCACAGATGCATTATTTGCTTTGAGAATTTTGATGGTAAAGTATAGAGAAGGTCAGAAGTTGTTTGTGGAGCATTGTGTGTTTGTGGATATAGAGAAAGCATACGACAGGGTTTCGAGAGATGAGTTGTGGTATTGTATGAGGATGTCAGGTGTGTCAAAGAAGTGAAGATGTGAAGATGGTGCAGGACATGTATGAGGGCAGTGTGCAGTAGGAATGGCAAACTGGTTCAAGGTGGAGGTTAGACTGCATCAAGGATCGGATCTGAGCCCTTTCCTGTTTGCAGTGGTGATCGACACGCTGACAGACGAGGTCAGACAGGAGTCCCCGTAGACTATGATGTTTGCCGATGATATTGTTATTTGTGGTGAGAGTAGGGAGCAGGTTGAGAAGAGCCTGAACAGGTGGAGGTACATGCTGGAGAGAAGGGAAATGAAAGTCAGTAGGAGTATTGAGAGGGAAGGCAGTGGAGTGGTGCGGTTGGAGGGAGAAGAGGTGGAGAAGGTGGAGGACTTCAGGTACCTGGGCTCAAAAGTGCAAAGTAATGGAGAGTGTGTTAGAGAAGTGAAGAAAAGAGTGCAGGCAGGGTGGAGTGGGTGGAGAAGAGTGATAGCAGGAGTGATTTGTGATAGAAGAGTATCTGTGAGAGTGAAAGGGAAAGTTTATAGGACTGTGGTAAGACCCGTGATGTTATATGGTTTAGAGACAGTGGCATTGAGTAAAAGACAGGAGGTGGAGCTGGAGGTAGCAGAGCTGAAGATGTTATGGTTTTTGTTGGGAGTGATAAGGATGGACAGGATTAGAAATGAGTTTATTAGAGGGACGGACAGTGCATGTAGAATGTTTTGGAGACAAGGTGAGGGAGGTGAGATTGAGATGTTTTGGACATGTGCAGAGGAGGGACATAGGGTATATCAGTAGGAGAATGCTGAGGATGGAGCCACCTGAAAGGAGGAAAAGAGGAAGGCCAAGGAGGAGGTTTATGGATGTGTTGAGGGAAGACAGGTAGGTAGTTGGTTTGAAAGAGGCAGATGTAGAGGATAAGGGGGGTATGGAGACAGATGATCTGCTGTGGCCACCGTTAATGGGAGAAGCCGAAAGAAGAAGAAGATGATTCTTAATATATTTATTTATTTCCGTAGACTCTCCACTGTCCATGTGCTCATGTGCTTCTGGCACTTGTTTTTATGGGTTGAGGAGAGTCGGCGTTTAATGTTATCATCTTTCCAAATTTCAGTAAGTGCACAACACTACTCTTGGGACCACAGAACTCCATGACCTGCCATAGTGAAAAGTTTTTTCTGTTGTTACAGCAGTGATGTACAAACGGACCCACAAACGAACTGCACTCAGACCATCTCCGGAGGTTCGCTTTTGCTTGCTTTTAGGGGGGTCTGAGATCACCTGTACACACTGAACTGCTCTGAGAGCGTTTGAAAGGGTTATATGAACTAGGTGTGAAAACACACTTAAACTCAACTGTTGTCATGCTTCTTAATTTCTTAATTTTTTAAGTTGCTCCTGTGGTCAGTGTGGGTACAGATGTCCATCCTGTTTCTGGTCAGACTGAGGAGATTTTAGCAACCTGCACTGCAGCCAATTCAAAGCCTTCAGCAGAGGTGTCGTGGAATCTAGGTACTTTAAGAGACTCTTTTAAAGTACATACTAATCACACTGTGGACTCTGAAGGAAGACACACTGTTACTAGCAACCTGATTGGCACTGCATCCAAGGAGCTAAACCAGAAGAAGGTTCAGTGTTTGGTCTCACATCCTGGATTAAAGGAGAAAAAACTACTGGAATACACATTGAACATTTACTGTAAGTTACCAATTTGCTCGCTTTTTTCAAATCAGAAACTTAGTCACACAAATGAGTACAAAGCTCTTCTTATTCTTTTCATGTTGTTCGAAGTAGTAATATAAGTGTCTGTTGTACAGGCAGTGTCAGACAGATTGTCTAAATATATTTTTGTCACATGCATTAGCATAAATAGTACAATTTGCAGTGAAATATTTTTAAAAATGGTCTGTGACATCAAATGGAAAACAATGAAAAAATTAGTGAATAAATTTTCACTATGAGTTTACAATATAATAAAATATAGAATTAAAGTAGTGCGTCTTTAGCCAAAAAGCAGTTTGAGGTACTGGGTGTTGTGGTATGTGGTATGTGGTAGAGGGTGTGGAGGTAGATGGTGTGTGGTCAAAAAATTTAGTTTCTAGTCATTGGTTCACTCTCCTGGATGAGGGCATGTATTTCTCACAAAAAGAAACTCATCATTCTTTGTGGTTGCCTTCAGGGACCAGAAGCATTAACCTGACCCCCCCACAAATATCTTATTTAGTTGTTTGGAAGACTTTGGTACTGTCTTTCAGACTTGGCCAGCACCACTTGTTGCAGATAGACTGCCGGTTAGGAAGCTCAGTGTGGATGTCCATCATTTGACCGTCTTCATAAGAGTGTTGATGCGACAAAAACGACATGTCCAGCGTGCTATTAAAACCAAGCTATTGAAATCTGTCTACTCTCTGTGAAGTAGAGCAGTTTCCAGTCTTGAATTTCCCTCTGGAACTTGACTCAAGCCCTAAAGCTATCAGCATGTAGGATCATGGCACCCAGTCAGTATTTCTTTACAACTGAAAATCAGAAGTTACCGTAATTTCCGGACTATAAAGCGCACCCATATATAAGCCATATATAAGCAAACTGAATTTGACAAAGATTTTTATTTTGACCATAAATAAGCCGCACCTGTCTATAAGCTGTGTCTACACTGAAACTAATGAACTTTACACAGGCTTTAATGAAAGTCTGTTAAACGGTGTAACGTGTGAAATATGTTGTGGCTCCTTTAAGAGCAGAGTGGCATTTTGGGAATAGCCTGCCGCCGCATTTTTTCCGGTATTACTGCATGTGTGCAAGACCCAGGAATATGTCCTTATTATTTTCTGATGCTCATTTCTAAGTTTCTTTGACTAACCCTTAACGCTGTTGCCAAGAAAAATAAAAAAAGCACGAGTTTTGGAAACCTGTATGTGCTTATATGATTTCTGTTGCAACTGGAGTTAGCGAGCTCTCCCTTCACCCAGACTCAACTTGTTACAGCGGCTTGTATCTAAACAGTAGCCTACCAAAAAAGTAATTGTTTACTGTCTTCCTCCTCCTTTCACAACTATTTCTCTCTGAGGTTTATGGATGTGGTAAAGGAAGACATGCAGGTAGTTGACGAACCATAATGGGAGAAGCCGAAAGATGATGATGATTCTTAATAAATTTATATTTATTTCCGTGGACTCTCTACTTGCTAATGTGCTTCTGGCAAAGATTTTTCACTTTAATGTGGCCTTGTAGTGCGGTTCTGTTAATATCCCCTTTCTTTCAACAAAAGAAACACTTGTTTTTATGGGTTGAGGAGAGTCAGCATTTAATGTTATCATCTTTCCAAATTTCAGTAAATGCACAACTCTTCTCCTGTGACCACAGAACTCCATAACCTGCCATGGTGAAATGTTTTTTCTGTTGTTACAGCAGTGATGTACAAACGGACCCATAAACGAACCATACTCGGACCACCTCCGGAGGTTCGCTTTTGCTTGCTTTTAGGGGGGTCTGAGATCACCTGTACACACTGAACTGCTCTGAGAGCGTTTGAAAGGATTTAAGAACTAGGTGTGAAAACACACTTAAACTCAACTGTTGTCATGCTTCTTAATTTCTTAATTTTTCTTAATTTTTTTTAAGTTGCTCCTGTGGTCAGTGTGGGTACAGATGTCCATCCTGTTTCTGGTCAGACTGAGGAGATTTTAGCAACCTGCACTGCAGCCAATTCAAAGCCTTCAGCAGAGGTGTCGTGGAATCTAGGTACTTTAAGAGACTCTTTTAAAGTACATACTAATCACACTGTGGACTCTGAAGGAAGACACACTGTTACTAGCAACCTGATTGGCACTGCATCCAAGGAGCTAAACCAGAAGAAGGTTCAGTGTTTGGTCTCACATCCTGGATTAAAGGAGAAAAAACTACTGGAATACACATTGAACATTTACTGTAAGTTACCAAGTTGCTCGCTTTTTTTCAAATCAGAAACTTAGTCACACAAATGAGCACAAAGCTCTTCTTATTCCTTTCATGTTATTCGAAGTAGTAATATAAGTGTCTGTTGTACAGGCAGTGTCAGACAGATTGTCTAAATATATTTTTCTTTGTCACATGTATTAGCATAAATAGTACAATTTGCAGTGAAATATTTTTAAAAATGGTCTGTGACATCAAATGGAAAACAATGAAAAAATTAGTGAATAAATTTTCACTATGAGTTTACAATATAATAAAATATAGAATTAAAGTAGTGCGTCTTTAGCCAAAAAGCAGTTTGAGGTACTGGGTGTTGTGGTATGTGGTATGTGGTAGAGGGTGTGGAGGTAGATGGTGTGTGGTCAAAAAATTTAGTTTCTAGTCATTGGTTCACTCTCCTGGATGAGGGCATGTATTTCTCACAAAAAGAAACTCATCATTCTTTGTGGTTGCCTTCAGGGACCAGAAGCATTAACCTGACCCCCCCACAAATATCTTATTTAGTTGTTTGGAAGACTTTGGTACTGTCTTTCAGACTTGGCCAGCACCACTTGTTGCAGATAGACTGCCGGTTAGGAAGCTCAGTGTGGATGTCCATCATTTGACCGTCTTCATAAGAGTGTTGATGCGACAAAAACGACATGTCCAGCGTGCTATTAAAACCAAGCTATTGAAATCTGTCTACTCTCTGTGAAGTAGAGCAGTTTCCAGTCTTGAATTTCCTTCTGGAACTTGACCCAAGCCCTAAAGCTATCAGCATGTAGGATCATGGCACCCAGTCAGTATTTCTTTACAACTGAAAATCAGAAGTTAATTATGATTAATATAAAAGTGACCATGTAAAACAGTGCAGTACCTTAATTTATGTCATGTTTAGTAAAAAACAAATTAAAGTATTGATTTTTTCCAGACCCTCCACAGTTGGTTTACATTAATTTAACAACTTCTCAAGGGGAAACCCGTGAATTTCAGTGTGATGTAGATGCCAATCCAAAACCATCACACTTTAATTGGAGCAGGTAATGGAGCTGAATTCCTTTGTATTTGTTTACCAGAAAGACTGCATTTGATCTATTTTAAGGACCCATATTAAATGGCTTTTCAGATATAACAAAGCAGTACCTGCATGTTTTGGAGACTTCCAGCAAGGTTATTTAATTTAACTGTAGTAACAAGATTTTTCTATATACTTTTCTTGAATTCTAGTATTATTTTGAAACAGTATGCTAATAATTATATTTTTAATTATTTATCTATATTAATAAAAATCTGAACCAACCAAGTGTGACCTTTTGTAGTCAGATCACTCTGTACTCTGTCTTCTGTGGGTAATGTAGTATTACAAATAAATGTATTGTCCTTATAGAGACAAGATGATAAAAGCCACTGCAAAGTTGCTGAAGAATCTGTGCAATAAGACGTCTAACAAAATATTTAACTTCAACATGTCCTTTTCATTATAAATGAGTATATTGATGCAGTTTAAAAGTTATTTCCAGTAAACAATTTACAACACAAATATTTGAAACACCAGCATTGTCACCATCACTCTGCCTATGGAACTGTCTTGATCAATGATCTCCCATCAATGTCATTTTTTTTTCAATAATATTAGCATTCTTTTTATTTGTGTATTTCTAGTTAAATGAAAACTGATGTTACACTCATACTTGAGTGTTTGCTCAGTGTTAAATGTGGTAGATGTTCCTGTAGGAATGAAGAGCCAAAAAATAGGAGATTAAACTTAAAAATGTAAAAGGCGTAAAATTGAAAGTCTGTCAGATTAGCTTAATTCACAAGGCACATTTCTCATCATTGCTTCAATACTTCAACTGCAAAAACTGCTGGTGGTGTAGCAGAACTAAAGTTACCATATACAGTATACATTACTCATAATCTTACACTCCAGTGCTCATGTTAGTTCTCACTCTCCAGTGTTCTGTATTGTTTAGACTATAATCACACTCTTGATGTCACCCAAATGAGGATGGGTTCCCCTTTTGATTTTGGTTCCTCTCAAGGTTTCTTCCTCATAACATCTAAGGGAGTTTTTCCTTGCCACAGTCACCATGGCTGCTCATCAGGGATAAATGCACATTGTTCACCTTTTAAATTCTGTAAAGCTGCTTTGTCTGTTGTGAAAATGGCTATAGAAAGAAACTTGATTTGACTTGATAAAGGCTACTTTAAGCAGAAGAAACCTTGAAATGTGTGAATTGTCTATTCACAATGGGTCATAGTGTTATTTAGAGTTATATACAGTGCCTGTCAAAAGTTTGGAAGCAAAAATGTTTATTGTTTTTGAGAGACACATGCATGTTCCTTTTGTTTAGATGCAACAAACTAGGTAATTTACAGTATGAAGATTTTATTTGACCAAACTAATATATACAGTCCATTTAGAATGTATTCAGACCAGCTTCACATTTAAAGATCGTATGTTGCAGCCTGATACTACAATTGTTCAAATCCATTTCTTTCTCATTCATCTACACTCAGTACCCTTTAGTGACAAAGTGAAAACTTAATTCTTGAAATTTACAACACAAAAAAACCCGAGGCTGTAATTGCTGCCAAAGGTGCTTCAACTATGTACTGAATAAAGGGCATGTACATTTTTTATATATACATGCCCTTTATTCAGTACATAGTTGAAGCACCTTTGGCAGCAATTACAGCCTCGAGGGTTTTTTTTGAGAAATACTTTACAGTTCTTCTTTTTAAAACATGCCAAAGGTCTTTTTTACTAGTTGGATATTTCTATCTGACCTTGCGATCCAGTTCATCCCAGAGCAGTTCAATAGGATTTACATGCAGTGACTGGGCAGAGGTTTCTGTGTTGGACACGATTCCAGCTAACTGTTTGCTCTCTAAATTACGCTTGCACAGACTGGACATATGCTTTTGGTCTAGCCTTAGTCTAGAATAAATTGCATGGTGCTGAAATATGAAGTGGTAGCCATGTTGGTTTAGTATTTCTTTATCCAGAATAAATCTACAACCTTTCCTGCTCCAAAACAACCCTAAACTATTAAGCTTTCACCTGTATCTTTGACTGTGGTTGTGGGTTTTTTTTTTCTGTTGTACAAATATTCTTCTTTTAGAACCATAAATGTCAAATTTGTTCTCATCTGTACACAGAAATTTCTTCCAATCGTACAAGTTCTAATTATTGTGTTTTGCAGTTTACCTTTATTTCTTGCATATAAACAAAAAGAACATGCATGTGTCAAAAAATATATATATTATTTTGACAGGCACTGTGTTATTATTTGTGAGTGTGTTTTCAGCAGTACACAGTCTAGTCACTTTGCTTTAATTTGAAAATGTATGTTTATTTAAATGTATTTGGGGAATAATACACAGCAGTTTAAATATAATACATGGTTTGATTTATTACATATTGTATTAATTATTGAATAAAATAAATAAAATGTAGAAGGCAGTTTCTCACAGCATAATGCTTGTCTTCATACTACTAAGAAAATCCCACCTACACTTTTATCATTCTCTTAATTTATCTTATTTTAACATTACTCTCTTTTAGAATTTCTCCAGTGAGAGAGACGTTTTCCAACGTTGATAACAGACTGATTATTTCAGCAACCCCTGAATTTAACGGCCATTACTTGTGTATTGTATCTAACCAATATGGGGACGCTATAGGTTCCCTCTATGTGAATGTTATACCAGGTGAGTATGTATACAACCTGTAATTTCTTTAGACATTTAATAATTGTAATTGTAAAAGTCATTTGAATCGCTGTTCACATGTGGTTAACTTAATAAATTCACAGTTGAATGAATGCGTGCTGGTTAACCAAATATAGTTTTAGTAACTACTTACACACGGACAGACTACATTTATTCTTTTTTTAATTTTATTTTATAGAACCTTTTAGTTTAAAGGACCAAAAGAAAACTCAATATGCTTTGAGCACACATTAATGCTCAAAAGTGATGTCTGGAAATGGGGTATGCAAAATATTTGCTTTTTATGACCTTGCAGATTCGAATAAACCATCAAAAGTTGTATATTGGGAAGAAGAAAACACTAATCTTGGTTAAGGTATTTTATTAGCAATATAACAGCAAAATACAAGCTACAGCTATACAAACAGATATCAGCAAATACAAATTTTAACATGAAATCTGGTTTTATTCTAATGTGCAATGAAAAGCTTACAAATATGTCAGAAATCTAATATAATTTTAAGCAGTTCTTTAATATTTAGTTGGTCTTCAATTGTTTTTGATTACAGCAACTGTTTTCTTGGGCATTGACTCGATAAGATTTGCACATGTCATGCCTAATTTCTTGCTGAGCCTCCTTAAATTCTTTCCATAGCTGAGCTTCTTTGCATGATTCGCATGATTATCACAATCAGGGTTTAGAATTCCTAAAGATTTCAGGGGACTAAGGAGAGCACTTCAGGATTTTAAAATGCCAGGCAGCAAGAAGCAGCCACAAGTGTGTAAATTCTTTCAACACCTGCCACAGACATGCATCCCCATACCATTACAATTCCTCCACCATGCTTAAACAGAACAACTTTTGGAGAAGTACATTTTCTCAGGTTGGTCATCACTTTTGGGCATTACTGTGTGTGTGTGTGTGTGTGTGTGTGTGTGTGTGTGTGTGTGTGTGTGTGTGTGTGTGTGTGTGTGTGTGTTACGAGGGTTAACCAAATACAGTTTGAGTAACTACTTACTAAACTGCAACTAAATACAGTTAGCTCACGTTAAATGTAAGCTAATGTTTTTTCTTTCTAAATGCCATTGCAGCTACAGAAAGCAAAATTTGCTGGACTCTGTTCATCATAGTCCTCATCGCTCTGATTTGTGGTTTTGTCGTTTGGAAATTTCAGTTGCATCAACACATTATAAAAGACTGAGGTGAGTTTAGTAATTTTAGTAATGTAGTATTAAGGGCAGATTATTCACATATAAAAAGTTTTTTAAGCGAGTTTTTCCCCACTTAGGCTTAATAGCAGTGATCCTGTGCCGACTGATTCTGGAGAGGAAGTGAGTATTTTTATTTAAATTCTATTTATTGTGCTTTCTTCACTTAATTTGCTGGTGGTTAAATCATTTTCTATTTTCTATTTTCTAGATGAGCTGATGTTTGGGATCAATATTAAAGGTCAGTATAAAAATCACAAGGTCTATTGGCATGTCTGCTGTCATGAAAATGATTTTAATTACATGACCTCAAGTCATCACAAGTTGAGAGTTAAGATAATGACACCTATTCTGTTTCCCACTTTATTGATAGTTATGCACAAACAACTTAAATATTGTTTTGTTTGAGGTTTGTGTAAGCATCTTAGTAGGAATTAAATTTTTATTTGTGTGCATTTTGTTGCTTTATCTGTCTGTTTATTTTTTATTTCTTTTTTTAACGTTATTGTAATTATTAATTTACAGTAATTATATTTTTGTAAAATTTAGGCATATGCATGTTGCCTTTTCCTAAATCCTCCACTGCCAAGCAGCAAGCAAAACAAGTTTAAAACAGAGCGCACACTCTATATTAAAATATGCATTGGTGTACAAATGCATAAGCATACACTGAAAACCACAGCAGTGACTAAGATGTACTTGTTTACTGCTGCTCTTATTTGCTGCTTTCAGATTTTGTTTTTATTCGCACCGTTTTAATTGAATCATTACAGTAACGCAGAACAGATCCAGTGTGACTGCAAAAATCAGTTTACACAATAGCACTTCATTCAACTATACAGTTTTCACAAGAAGAGGATTATACAGTTTTTGTTTACCATGTTGATATTTTGCGATTAAAAAAAAAAAAATAAATAAAAATTATGTCCTTGTGCATCAGTGTGGTACTTCCATACTATACATCTTCGTTTTGCATAACTTCCAGGTACAGTTTCTTTGCGATTCAGTTGAGTTTAATATAAAATGCTCCCATTGCCTTGGCTGACTTAGGACGCACACTTTTTCTTGCTGATGGTTGACTCTGTGCTATTTTCCCAAGCGGCTGTATCTTGCCATCACCCTCACCCACAACTTGAGCAGCCCAACTCATCGGTAACTGCAACAGTGGAACACATTTTTGATTGTTTTTATCGATTAGTTGTTGCAGCCCTAATTAAAATACCAAACTAATGAAGAAATCTTGCTGTCAGGAGATGAGGGAGCAATTCCTTTTTATTGCAATTGAGCTCACAGGAGAAATCTCTTGATAAATGCAATAGGCATGAGTCAGCTGTCACATACAATATACATATATACACCTTTTCTTTGTATTTCTTCTTTTCTTTTATTTATCCTTATGTCTATTTTCTTTTTGTTTGTTAGTCTTCCTGTCCTCTGAGTTGATATGCTCATGCTCAGCTTGTATACCCATAAACGTTCTATTTCTTGTATTTTTTTAACATTGGCTTTACAACCATCTGTCTGATTGGACACCTCTTGGAGCACACATATTGCACTTGCTGTTCATTTGGCTGTGTACTTCATTAATCTTAATACATTTCTTCTCTCATCCTTTTTCTATTCTCGGTTTCAGCTCTGCTTACTTGATGAGTAGCATTGACTAGTCAAGATTTCGCTAGGGATGTGTAAAATGTGGCCATTGTTCCCTGCAGTGATCTGACTTGACCTGCACCAGACATCCAGCTTATTGTGAAAAGCTGTTTCACATGGAAAATCACTACTGCTTTGTCTGCATGTCACAAGATTGTAGGCATAGATGATGAGGCAAGGACAAGGCCACAAAAAATGTGAATATCATGGGAAACATTGCAAATATATGGAGTCATGGGTTATGCCTGCAGCATGAGCAGTTGCTTTAAAACTACACAGGAAGCCATGATTTTACTAAAATGTCATTACAATGTAGCATTAAGGTGTATTATCAATCAATCTGGATCATTTAGATTGTTTCAGTGAATTAAGTTATTGAATATCTGAGCAGTTTTGTCCTATCATTTAATTGAACTGTTTCAGCACAGTCTGTGTGAATTATTTTTTTTTTTTAACCTCCAACACAGCATTTCTTTATCTCATTACAGTGGGATAGATAGGTCAGCTCTTCTGCAGTTAGTTCTTGTAGTTGGAAGAGGTATAATAGGCAAGAATAAGGATCTTTTGACAAGGACTAATTGGCTGGACCATTTGTTCTGACCAATATGGCAGGTCTTGTTTAATGTTTCTGTTTTGTTTTGTATTTTATTTCTGCACTCTTCTTATAAAGGTGGATTGTGATACCTACACCTTTGCCTTGTGGAGTTTTACATTATCCAGAGCAACATAGAGTGGTGGTTGATCTATAAACTTGACCAGCTCATCCTATGTTTTGGCAGTTAGTTAACTGATCAGACCAAATGAGATTTTCCAGCAGGGTAATTCATGGGGGTTTCATTGGCTCTTATCTCGTGATATCTAGTTTCTCTTAAGTATAGTTTGAAAGTAACTCCATAATAGGCAGCTGAAACACAATACGTTATTCAGCACACAGACATAGCTTTGTTCGGTTGTAATCAAAGAGAAGGGACTTTCCAGCTGAGCAGTTTTTACCATTAATTTAAACTCTTAAAATTCTGTAAAGCTGCTTTGAGACAATGTCTGTTGTGAAAAGCGCTAACGAAATAAACTTGACTTGACTTTTTGAGCATTTGTGTGGGATATAATGTTGCAGTGGTGTATACGTATTTATTTTGTACAGACCTACTACTCCCAATCTTTTTCCCTTTTCCTCTTTTTCTTATGTAATATATTAGTCTGTACATATATTGTGTATATTTCTGTTTACCTTTGTGTATAGACAATGTATAGAAATGTAGATAGTGTGAGAATGGAGTGGAACATACAATAGACAAGCTACCACATTAACTTGTCCACAACCGTATACAGAGTTAATCATCTGTTAAATAGCAAATGGTTTATTTATTTATTTATTATTATCATTTTTTTTAATTGTTCATTCAAAAATGAGTTAAGTCAAGTTTATTTCTATAGCTCTTTTCACAACAGACATTGACTAAAAAGCAGCTTTTATTATTAGTATCATGGTGTCATGAATAGGGATTTTCCATTATAAGATAAACATTTGTTAGATGTCTGTGACACACCCCAACAGACGCCACACCTTAATAGAACCCATATTTTATATCAGTTACCCACACCTGCTTACAAATAAATTCCTGGCTTGATCTGTGGAAACAGACGTTTCTTTTGAATGTGGCGCTAAAAATAGCTTATTTTTTAAACGATTATAGTTCTTTAGGGCTGGTTTGGAGCTGGAATCATTAGCTTTTTTGCTTTTCATAAAACCTGTTATAAAATCTTTAACTATTTAAAATGTACAAAGTTTTTTGTCTAAGTGCTAATAGCTAAATTTAATCCAAATGGTGAAAGACTACTCAATATATAATGGCATGAGCTAGGTTTTTTTTTTTTTGACTGATGGTGTTTTTAGAACATGACCTAGTGAATTAGCATCTGGATGTATTTATTAATAGAGACTTTAAAGATCTTCTGTATGTTGCTCTAGATAAGGATGTCTGCCAAATGCTGTTATCCATCTAATTCAAATAGTGTTTCAAACTATCAGGAGTATGAATGTTTCACACATTAGTTAGTGTGAATCAGCATGTTAATGACTTTTGATCGTGTTAACACATCTGTCACAGTGTTTATATTACCACTACATTGTTGATGAATTGATCAGTATTAGAGTGTAGTTTCATTAGAACATTTCTTCACCTCTCATATACATTTTTTTCAGACTTTTTCCATCAAAGCTCGTTTCACATGCATGCAAAACAGATTTTTCCATATCAAATGCAATCAAATTATGTGCAAATCTTGTATAACACAGCAGAAGATTTGAGCAACCACTCCCAATAGATTTTGTGGTCATGCATGGTTTCATCATGGAACCTATGCAATAGATTATTATTATGCAACACAAAATGTGTCAAACTAAACTTAGTGCAATACTTTTCAGATGCCTATTTGCCACTTGGTAAATTATTACCTAATCTTCTAAACTCAATTATGGTGCTCCATGAATTACATTTCAAATAATGTCTTTCAGCTTGTACATATCCAAGAGTACCTAAAAAAAAAAAAACATTTGCATACAGTGTTATGTTCCTGAATTGCATATAAATAAAACTTGATTGTCTAACCCTTTGAATGTGCAAAAAGTACATCGAGACATCAGAAAGGTGAATGGCGAGCTGTTAAAATGATGGCTGTTGGTCTGCAGGCTCTTCAGATTTGTTTTAGGTTCTGTGCCAACCAGTTGTTTCTCTGGTTTCCGGTGAGTGCTATCAGTCATTGGCAGAGGTGGCAAAAGTACACACATCCTTTACTTAAGTAGAAGTAGAGATACTCATGTTTTGAAATACTCTGGTAAAAGTTGAAGTAGTGACTACACTATTTGACTCAAGTTAAATTAAAGAACTTTGGGCTCAAACATGTGATTAAGTAAAAAGCAGCCATTACTACTACCTGTTTTAGTGTCCCTGTGGTAACTGGACCTCACGTCATATTAATATTAAGGCCGTCAATCAATTAAAACATTTAATCGTGACTAATTGCATGATTGTCATGAGATAAATCACGATAATCACAACTTATTCGCACATACCGGAGGAACTGTACCTCTTCTATTTTTCATACAAATAACATAATCATACCATTATGCTGATCAAACATATCATAATTTGTTTATTTAAAAGTAGACATTTTGAATTTACTGTTCCCGCGTTAGTGCCGTTAAATTAATTTGCGTTAACGTGTTCATTTTGACAGCCCTATTTAATATATTGATGCAAAACGAATTTCAAATTATGTTTTTATCTAAGGAATGTATCCATCCTGAACAACCACCATATAGAGCACAAGCAAAGAAATAATGATCAGGAATGTCTCTATTCTGTCATGTTTACATCATTAACTCCATCTATCTCATGCACGTTAACCCCAGACTTCGTTGCCTTTCGCAATGCACGTATTTCCTTCCGTAAACTAGTCTGGGTCTATGGTGGTAACCAGGAAATTACACACCAGTGGTAGATTTTAAAAGTCACGCAATGACCAGAAATATGTTGATGGGCTGAAAACGGTGCGCAGTGAGAAGAAAAAAAATAGACACTTCACTAAATAGATTAAAACTAAAGTCTGGTTTGAAAATGTACGCGGTAGAAAGTACAGATATTTGTGTAAAAATGTAATGAGTGAAAGTGAAAAGTTGTCAGAAAAACAAATAAATAGTGGAGTAAAGTACTGATACCAGAAAAATCTAATTAAGTACAGTAACAAAGTATTTGTACTTCGTTGCTTCCCACCTCTGGTCATTGAATTAGTTAAATCAGGAACCAATGTTTGGTGAGGAGGTCTGAGGTGTTCAGTTGGGTTGAGGTCAAGGCTTTGTGCAAAACACAAGTTATTTTACTCCAACCTATTTATTTACAGGGTCAGTACTTGGGCACATTGGCAGCATTTGGAGGCAAAGACAAGAGACTGTCTAAGTGTATAAACCCCTCAAGATTATTTTGTTACCTGAAATAATTTTTCTTTGCCACTGTCACCCTTGTGATTATTCATTTATGTGTAATTGGTCCAAAGAATTATTATTTAGTTACTGGAAAGAAATTGAAATTGTTGAGACCCTGTATCTGTGATGATGTGACCTGCAGATTAATGGAAATACAGCTCAACATCAGTGGGTGGGAGGATAGGTAGTACTTGTTAATTAATGACAATAGGATTAATGATGCGCAAGAGCAGGTAGTGGTGACCGCAATGGATAAAAACTTGAAAAGGACATGTGCAAACTCTCCTGGTACCTGGACAAAATTCTGACCCAGATGAAGCCCCCAGTATAATTGATGGGCAAGAAAAGTATAATTGGTGAGATTTAAAAAATTCGATTACAGTTCATTTGTTTGGATTTACTTTACTAGGGATCTGACTGCATCGAGTACATTATACATGCTGTGTGGAGGAAAAGCTATCCGCTATTGCCATGGCCCAAGTAGGCTTAAACACCATGTTCATATGACACAGACATCATTTCAAAACAATAAATGAGAATGAATGAGAGAGCTCTCAAAGCTTGCTTCCTAGTAGCTGAACTTGTAGCCAATGCGTAAGAGATTAAATTGTGGTTATGCTGTATTAGTGTCATTTTGTGCAGTTTTTGGTTGGTTGTGTTCCATGCCTCAAAAACGGTTGAAAAACACTGATGTAATGCAATTAAATCGTGAAAAATGAACAGTGACAGTGATTTTGTTTATAGTTTCCATGGTGGGCTCATGCTGATGGTTTGATGCAAATGCAAACCATGTTTTTATACACCTCACTTTGTGCACAGGTGGACATGCGTTGTCATGTTTGAACAGGTTTAGAAATACGGTAGGTCAAAAATGATGATCCAAGTTTAAAGAAAACAAGGTTGTTAAGAGAATTTGATTGGTATGTTCATAGAATGGAAATGCAGCTTTAACTTGATCAAAATAATGGAAATTTGCATAACATTTTAATCCATTGGTCGCTCAAAAGAAGTATCTCGTGGTCAAAGCTGACACAAAAAAAAACAGTTAGTCAGTCTTTTATTTATAATCTCACAGTTGAGGATGGGTTCCCATTTTGTGGCTGTTTAATTTTAAGTTTTGTTCCTCATACCATTGGCTTGTTCATCAGGAATAAATAAACGTAAATTTAAATATGCAGTGCATCTGAAAAGTATTTGAAGCACCACTTTTTCAACGTTTTACAGCTTTATTCCTAAATAGTTTAAATTCATTATTTTCCTCAAAATTCTACAAACAATACCCCATAATGACAACGTGAAAAAAGTTTTTTTTAAATCTTTGAAAAAAATCTTTTTTATTTTTTTTAAATCACATGTACATAAGTATTCACAGCCTTTGCTCAATACTTTTGGCACCAATTACAATTCAAGTCTTTTTGAGTTTGATGCTACAAGCTTGGCACACCTACTTTTGTGCAATTTCTCCCATTTTTCTTTGCAGAACCTCTTAAGCTCATTCAGGTTGGATGGGGAGCATTGGTGCACAGACATTTTCTAATCTCTCCAGATATGTTTAATCGGGTTCATGTCTGGGCTCTCTTTGGGCCACTCAAGGAAATTCACAGAGTCTTTCCACAGCAACTCCTTTGTTATCTTGGTTGTGTGCTGATGAACCGTCACCCCAGTCTTAGGTCCAGAGCACTCTGGAGCATTATCAAGGACTTCTCTGTACATTGCTGCATTCATCTTTCACTCAATCTTGACTAGTATCCCAGTTCCTGACGCTAAAAATCATCCCCACAGCATGATTCTGCAACCACCATCCTTCACTGTAGGGTGGTAGTGGCCAGGTGATGAGTGGTGCCTGATTTCCTCCAGACATGATGCTTGCCATTCAGGCCAATGTGTTCAATCTTTGTTTCTCATGGTCTGAGAGTCAGTCAGGTGCCTTTTGGCAAACTCCAGCCGGGCTGTCTTTTACCGAGGAGCGGCTTCTGTCGGGCCAGTCTACGTTAAAGGCCTGATTGGTGGAGTGCTGCAGAGATGGTTGTTCTCGTTTGGAAAATTCTCCCCTCTCTACAGAGAAACTTTACAGAGGAGCTTTATTTATTTATTTATTTATTTATTTTTTTTTGAGTGACCACCAGGTTCTTGGTCACCAACCAAATGGAGGCCCTTAACCCCCCTGATTGCTTAGTTTGTCTGTGTGGCCCACTGAGTTAGGGTTAGGGTTCAGGACTCCACCAGGTTGGAGGTCAGATGACCCAATACTTTTGAAAATAGAGTGTATAAAAAGAATAAACTGCTCTGTCTGAAAATGTTGTTACATTAAGGAAGTTCTGTTTGCGGTGTTAGAGACTGTGGCAGTTCTGTTTGTGGTGATAAGAGACCGTTGCTCCTGAACAGACATCTGGAAAAGAGCCAATAAAGAGTTTTTTCAAATGTCATGCACATAAAAAAAAAAAAAAAAATGCATTTTATACCTTATTTCTTTCCCTATTTTAAAAAAGAAATGCCTTTTTTTGCCATTTTTTCACCTTTATAAGTAAAATGATCTTTAAATAAATCAGGAGATAAAGTGTAACAAACTGCTGATCTCACAAATTATGATGCTGAATTTCTCAAGAACTTTATCATTTAATCATCTTTAGCTGTACATAATGGACATTTGCATTCCTAAAAAATACATACAGAAATTTCCGGACTATAAAGCGCACCCTTATATAAGCCTTATATATGGCTTATATACAAATATTTTTATTTTTAACATAAATTAGCCGCACCTGTCTATAAGACTAAGTCTATAAGCCTATAAACCTGTCTACACTGAAACTAATGAACTTTACACAGGCTTTAATGAAAGACACTAAATGCAATATGTTGCGCTTCTATTAGGAGCATAGCAGTATTTTGTGAATAGCATGTCACTGCATACTTCCAGTATTACTGCGTGTGTGTGCGTGTGAGACTGAGGATTATGTCCTTATTATTTTCTGATGCTCATTTCTAAGTTTCTTTGACTAACCCATAACGCTGTTGCCAAGAAAAATAAAAAAGCAGGAGTTTTGGAAACCTGTATGTGCTTATATGATTTCTGTTGCAACTGGAGTTTTAGTGAGCTCTCCCTTCACCCAGACTCAAAGCGCTACAACGGCTTGTATCTAAACAGTAGCCGACCAAGTAAGTTATTGTTCACTGTCTTCCTCCCTCCTTTCAAAACTACAGTAGTACTTTAACCTACGAGTGCATTAATGTACGAGTTTTCCGAGGTACGCGTGGTCACTCGGTCGATTATTTTGCTTTGTTACGCAAGCAAAAACATTTGAGGTACAAGCTCGAGACGCCGCTGCTAGATGGTGAAGAGAAGCCAGAAAGCGAAGATTGTGACGAAAATTAAGATAAGCAAAGAAGAAAAAGTAAAAATTTTAAAGTTTAGGGATACGTAGTGTACAGTAGTGATAGTAAAAAACGAGTTTTCCCTCTGCCTCCGCTTATCGAATCTACCCCCCTCTACCCACACACACCCCACTGGCGTTTTCGTTAGCTCAAGTTGTCTCATCTTCAAGGAAAATACACTGAATAAAACCTTATTATATCTTTACATACTCTTTCTATTATGTTTTATACAAGATTTGTTATTAAGAAATGTATTTTCCAATTTAATAACATGAAACATTTAAACGGGGTGTCATTTTGAGGGTTGGAACAGATTAATGCCATTTTAAGTATTTTCAATATGGAAAACTGATTTGATGTGTGAGCAAATTGAGATACGAGCTTGTCCATGGGGGTCAAGGTACGAGTTTGTCCATGGAGGTCAAGGTACCACTGTATTTCTCTGGGGAGTTTATCTTGTGTCATCGTCGTGCGCCACGGTTGGAAGTTTATTCTCCCGAAGCCGTGCAGCTCAGAAAACAGGTGAAGTGCGTTTTTTTTTTTTTCATTTCTGTTCGGAAATTTCATTGGTCTAATGTGTATGTCGCTCAGTTTTTTTGGCTTAAAGTTTGTGAAACCGGGAAAAAGCCAGGAAGAATCCATAAATAAGCCGCAGGGTTCAAAACGTGGGAAAAAAGTAGCGGCTTATAGTCAGGAAAATACGGTAAATAAAAAATAGACAATTGTTAATATATTTGCTAAAAAGTGTTATTTTTTACTGCTATTTTGTAATTTTTACAGTTGCTATAAGTCAAGTCAAGTTTATTTGTATAGCGCTTTTCACAACAGACATTGTCTCAAAGCAGCTTTACACAAATCAACAGTGATGGTGAATGGTGTGAATTTGTCCCTGATGAGCAGCCGTGGCAAGGAAAAACTCCCTTAGATGTTATGAGGAAGAAACCTTGAGAGGAACCAGACTCAAAAGGGGAACCCATCCTCATCTGGGTGACATCAAGAGTTTGATCATAAATCTTTCAACAATACAGAACACTGGAGAGTGAGAACTAACATGATAACTGGAGTATAAGATTATAAGTGAATATAACTCGATACAGCCAAAATAACTGGCAACAAAAGTGCGTACACACTGTGTGATAACAGCTGTACATCATGTAACCAGGCAAAGCCACATGTCCTATTCATCCTGTTCATGTTTTTGTTCCGCTTGACAGAACCCTACAAATTTGTGTATCTTGTATTAGAGCAGTTAAAATTTGGTGCTTTGAGTACAATTCTCTCATACTGACCACTGGATGTTCAATATGGCACCTCATGGAAAAGACTCTCTGAGGATTTGAGAATTAGAATTGATTCCCTCCACAAAGATGCTGAGGCTATAAAATGAACACCCTGAAACTGTTACAGTACATTGGCCAGGGTCATATAGAGGTTTTCCAAGACGGGTTCCACTCGGAACAGACCTCACAAGGGTTCATCAAAGAAGTTGTGTCCTCGTGCTGTGCATCAGGTGCAGAAACTGCTTCGAAAAAGAGACGCATGTGTGCTAACAGCTTTGCTTTAGAGGTTGCAGAAGCAGAATGTCTGCTTGTCAGTGCTCAGACCACACACCGCACACTGCAACACGTTGGTTTGCATGGCTGTTGTCCCAGATGAAAGCCTCTGCTGGTTCACAAGAAAGCCTGCAAACAGTTTGCTAAAGACAGCCTGTCCAAGATCATTAATTACTGGAACCATGTAAACTTGTTTGGCTCAGATGGTGTCCAGCTGGTGTGGTGATGCCCTGGTGAGTAGTTAAAAAAAAATTGTGTCTTGCCTACAGTCAAGCATGGTAGTGGTAGCATCATGGTCTGGGACGCATAGATTGCAATGTGTGACATTCTGAAGCAGAAAATGATGCCCTCCCATCAGAAATTGTGCCAAACGACAGTTTTCCAACATAACAACCCCAAACTCACCACCAAGATGGCAACTGCCTTGCTTGGGAAGCTGAAGGTGATAGAGTGGCCAAGTATGTTTCCACACCTGAACTCTATTGAGCACCTGTAGGGCATCTTCATGTGGAAGGTGGAAAAGTGCCTTTTAACATCCAGCAGCCTTTACCACAATCTGCATATTGACTAATTTAAAGTATATCAAATTTCCATTTCTATAGTATTAACTCTTGAGGACATATAATAAAATAGTTGCAGAAATATTATGTTCGTATTTGCTTTTGAGAGATAATGTAAATTCTGAGCAGTGATTTAAATGTGGATGTGCTTAGGCACATTACTAACATATAAAGATCATATTCTACAGTAGTAGTTTTATTTAAACAAAATCCCCTTTTCTAGCTGAATTTAAATGAATATCTGCTTATAGCAATTCCTGCATTTCACTCATTATACCTAATCATCTGATCGCAGCAATTCACTGATTAACAGAATAATGTGAGTGAATTGTCTGAATTGCTATAGAGTATTAAAGCAGCACAGTTCAATCCTTATACAATATTCTAGATCAGGGGTCACAAAGGTTAACATTTGTTATCTGATTAGTATGTAAATGGCCTATTTTGCATGTGTGTTTTAGTCAGTCAGTCATTCATTCATTAATGTACAGTTCTTTACTTTGCATCATTATCAGCTTCAGTTTTGCTGTCACCTCTGGTGAAGTGGATGAGAGAAGCATTCAGTCAACAATGTGTATATCGGCACAATTCACAGACATAATAATTTGTTTCTGTCGCGCCCACTGTCTGTAGCCCAGTGTTTTTTTTTTTATTACAGCCTTTTGGGAGTATGGTATTATGGGATTTGGGGCTTACCCAAGGCATCTGTAATAGTCATCTTAATAGCATGCTGCATCACACAAAAATACAGGCTTGATACAGGATTCTTTTAGATACACCACAAAAGATAATACAGTGTGATAGTTAAATCTACAGCAAAAAATGATCTAGACTTGTCTTACTGTTGATATCAGATATAGTTAGTGTTAACTGTAACACAAATATTTGTCTATTCCCATTTTTGATTCAACTTAAAAAAAAAAAAAATAAATAAAACAGTTTAAGTTAAATACTGTAGAATTACATGTTTAATTTGTTCCTACATTAAAAAAAGCATTAAAGCATCTAACTTCAGTTCAGGTTGTAACAGTTTAGTAACGCACAGTTGAGTGAGTGTGTGCATGTGAGTTTCAGTTACAGTTTAGTTCTGTGTATTGAGCAGCCTGATGTGTTGAGGGAAAAAACTGTTGCACACTCAAGATGTGAGGCCCAAATGCTTTAAAACTGCTTTCCTGATGGTAGGAGGGTGAAGAATGTGTATGACGTGTGTGTGGGGTCGTCCACAATGCAGTTGGCTTTGCGGATGCAGTGTCTGGTGTAAATGTCCATGATAGATGGGAGAGAGACTCTGATGATTTTCTCAGTTGTCCTCGCTATGTAGAGTCTTGCTATTCGAGATGGTGCAATTCCCAAACCAGGCAGTGATCAAGGTGCTCTTAATGGTTCCCTCTGTAGAATGTGGTCAGGATTGGGGGAGGAAGATTGGCTTTCCTCAGCCTTGCCAGGAAGTAGAGACACTGCTGGGCTTTCTTGGTGATCAAGCTGGTGTTGAGTGACCAGGTGAAGTTCTCCACCAGATGAACACATTTGGTGCTCTTGACGATCTATACGGAGGGTCCATCGATGATCAGTGGAGAATGGCCGCTCTGTGCTCTCCCATTCCTTTCGGTTTTGTCAACGTTCTCAGCCACGTCTCTGTGAAAAACAAAGATGCAGCAGTGTCTGTACTCATGCCGAATAGCTTTTGCTGGAGTCTGATGAAGTCCAATGTAGTCAAGTCAAGTCAAATTTTATTTATATAGCGCCTTACACCAACCAAAAGGAGCACAAGGCACTTTCCAGTAGAAAATAACAAAAAAACAAAAAAAAAAGTGTATTTGTAATACAATGTATTATCCAGAATGCAGACATTTGCTTGCAGGATGGATGTAGAGCTGGCCAGCTAGGGTTAGCCTTTAGCCTAGCAATGGCCTTGCATTAATTAATCAGTCACTGTTTATCTAAAGCACAACAGTTGCAAAGAGTTGCTGTAAAGAGAGTGCTCCTGAATGCATGTTGCTGAGCTACACATTTACATTTACATTTGTGGCATTTAGCAGACGCCCTTATCCAGAGCGACGTACAAAAGTGCTTTGAGTCTCTAGTAATGAATAAATCTACACTGGTACGCAAGATTACAAACTTAATATAAATATAACTTGAATTCTACAAACTTGGAAAGTGCTAATGTAGGTATTTCAGGAAGAGGTAGGTCTTCAGTCGTTGTTTGAAGATAGTCAGGGACTCTGCTGTACGGACATCTAGGGAAAGTTCATTCCACCACCTCGGTGCCAGAACAGAGAAGAGTAATAACTCTTTATAAATCTAAATCATTACTCTGCTGGTAATGATTTTAAACCTCAGATTTCCAGACATGTGCATGATTGCATATTATTCTGAACTTATACTTTCCAGTGCTTATGAAAGGACTCTTTTCAACACATTTAATACTGCTTATTATATAAAATGTATAACTAGTCTTATTTTAATTCAATTCCTTTTTATTTGTATAGTGCTTATAACAATGAACATTGTATAAAAGCAGCTTTGCACAGATAATGTGGTGATAAAGAATTAATAAAAATGTTCTTTATAAGTGCAAGTTTGTCCCAGATTAGCGAGTCGGTGGAGACTGTGGCAAGTAAAAACTCCCCGAGATTATATAATCTGAGTGGCACTGAATGTCCATTTATTACATATAAATGTACAGTGATGATCAGATGCAAACTGTAGTCAGTGTATCAGACTGTTGACATGAACTACAGTTCAAATCCAAATCCTCAAAGCTCCTGTTCTTACTCTGTAATTTCTTTGATCCCCAGGCCGTTGGAGTGGCCTCCAGTCCAAGAGAACACCATACAGAGGCAGGCCAGGACGAAGTGGGCAGAGGGAAGTCCAGATGAAAGTGTACCTGTGGACATATTATAAATAAAACACAGTGTCCATATTGTTGAATTTAACCCAGCCATTAGGGTTGCACAAGCCAGTGCACTCTTAGTGCCGGTCCCAAGCCCGGATAAATGGGGAGGAATTCATTAGGAAGGGCATCCAAAAAACATGCCAAATCAAATATGCGGATCAGAGGATGGCTTTGGAGGTGAAGAATAAGAGGAGGGATCGAGAACTGAAAAAATAAGATGGTGGAAATTGAAAGAGAAAGACTGTAGTGTGAGATTCAGAATTTCTTTTCTTTCTTTCTTTCTTTCTTTCTTTCTTTCTTTCTTTCTTTCTTTCTTTCTTTCTTTCTTTCTTTCTTTCTTTCTTTCTTTCTTTCTTTCTTTCTTTCTTTCTTTCTTTCTTTCTTTCTTTCTTTCTTTCACACTGCTGGCATGCTGAAGGCTCGTTTCTTGGATATGGGTGTAATGTAAAAATTTTAATTGTTCAGAACCACTGAACAATTAATTGTAAAAAGTATTTTTGAAGTACTAAGGCGTTATTTTGTTCAAGACTCTTACAAACATATTAATTCACCTGATTTAAAATAAAATGTTTGTTCATCAATTAGCTAATGGTGTCTTACTAATTAAAAATTTTAAAATACATATTGTATGAAGTGACTTAAAAAATATTTCAATGATTAAACATGACTAAGGCAAGAGCAGCATAAATATGCACCTAAAAAGTAATTTGACTTAAAAGTAAGTTTACTTTGCTTGAAGTCTCCTCTTCATCTTCATCTCTTCATTCTCCTCTTCGTCTGGATCAAATATTCCTGCATAAATGCCAGAAGTTTAAAAGCTATAAAGCATGACTGGATCAAACATGTACTGTATACTCAATGTTAAAAAAACTTGCATTAAACAATCACAATGACAGTTTTACTCAGTTGCTTAGGAGCGTTTCTCAGATCAGTAATGAAATTCTCAAAGATTCTTGTTCAACCTCCACATAATTTAATAACTTGTGCACACCATAAAAGCAATTCTTGTTCCTTTGATCAAATTGTGAATGCTTTCGTACATTCATTCAATAGTTTGTGTACAATTGTCTGCTGTTTCCTACATTATCAGTTGTTTGTCAGGTTGATCAAAATATATTACACTGGTTTTACCTAAATAGTCCATTTTCAGAAATTGTAATTCTGTGTTTTGCTCCGTTTTCAATGAAGGTTCATGAGATTCCTCACCTGTTTTAGAGAACCAGTTGATCATTGGTTGATCTGATGCCATTCACTCGCCTTCATTGGTGAAATTCAAGATTCATTTGCACAATTCATCAATTCAAGTCGCATTTACCAAAAAATAAGTTGAATAGAATGCCGAGATGTTTTGGAGGTTTAGACTATTTAGGTGAAACCAGTATAATCTATATTTTGATCAACATGAACATAAACAACTGATAATGTAGGAAACAGCAGACACTTGTACACAATCGATTAAATGAATGTACTAAAGCATTCGCAATTTGATCAAAGCAACGAGAAATGTTTTTATGATGTGCACAATTGACTAAATGAGAATTTCATTTCTGATCTGAGAAAAGCTCCAAAGCAACTGAGATAAACTGTAATGCTCAACCAGTCAGGACTGTTTTGACAGCAAAAGGAAGACATGATTATTCTGGTCATAATGTTATGTATGTATTGGTGTAAATCTGCAGCATTAATTACAGTGGGGAAAATAATGTTTGAACACCCTGCTATTTTTCAAGTTCTCCCACTTAGAAATCATGGAGGGGTCTGAAATTTGTCATCGTAGGTCCATGTCCACTGTGAGAGACATAATCTAAAAAATAAAATCCAGAAATCACAATGTATGATTTTTTTTAACTATTTATTTGTATGATACAGCTGCAAATAAGTATTTGAACATCTGAGAAAGTCGATGTTAATATTTGGTACAGTAGACTTTGTTTAAAATTACAGAGGTCAAACGTTTCCTGTAGTTTTTCACCAGGTTTGCACACACTGCAGGAGGGATTTTGGCCCACTTCTCCACACAGATCTTCTTTAGATCAGTCAGGTTTCTGGCCTGTCCCTAAGAAACAAGGAGTTTGAGCTCCAAAGATTCTCTATTGGGTTTAGGTCTGGAGACTGGCTAGGCCACGGCAGAACCTTGATATGCTTCTTACAGAGCCACTCCTTGGTTATCCTGGCTGTGTGCTTCAGGTCATTGTCATGTTGGAAGACCCAGCCTCGACCCATCTTCAATGCTCTAACTGAGGGAAGGAGGTTGTTCCCCAAAATCTCGCAATACATGGCCCCTGTCATCCTCTCCTTAATACAGTGCACTCGCCCTGTCCCATGTGCAGAAAAACACCCCAAAGCATGATGCTACCACCCCCATGCTTCACAGTATAGATGGTGTTCTTGGGATGGTACTCATCATTCTTCTTCCTCCAAACATGTTTAGTGGAATTATGACCCAAAAGTTCTATTTTGGTCTCATCTGACCACATGACTTTCTCCCATGACTCCTCTGGATCATCCAAATGGTCATTCGCAAACTTAAGACGTGCCTGGACATGTGCTGGTTTAAGCAGGGGAACCTTCCGTGCCATGCATGATTTCAAACCATAATGTCTTAGTGTATTACCAACAGTAACCTTGGAAACGGTGGTCCCAGCTCTTTTCAGGTCATTGACCAGCTCCTCCCGTGTAGTTCTGGGCTGATTTCTCACCTTCCTTAGGATCACTGAGACCCCACGAGGTGAGATCTTGCATGGAGCCCCAGTCCGAGGGAGATTGATAGTCATGTTTAGCTTCTTCCATTTTCTAATGATTGCTCCAACAGTGAACCTTTTTTCACCAAGCTGCTTGGCAATTTCCCCGTAGCCCTTTCCAGCCTTGTGGAGGTGTACAATTTTGTCTCTAGTGTCTTTGGACAGCTCTTTGGTCTTGGCCATGTTAGTAGTTGGATTCTTACTGATTGTATGGGGTGGACAGGTGTCTTTATGCAGCTAACGACCTCAAACAGGTGCATCTAATTTAGGATAATAAATGTAGTGGAGGTGGACATTTTAAAGGCAGACTAACATGGGTGCATGGTAAAGAAAAATGCTTGATTTTTTTTGTGTCTCTTTTTTTTTTTATTAATTCACACTTTATTTTAGGGATCAGAAATTAGAAAGTAAGAAATTACTAATAACTGCTTTTGTTAATGACTAGTTTTAGACATGAAGGCTATTACAAACTATTTATAAAGCCTTTATTGTTTAATCACTTATTTTTGTCTTATAGCCTTTTTACACTTGTTTCTGTCATAACGATGACCTTATTAGCTAGGAATAAAAGTTACTATAGTATCTTATAAAGTGCGTATCTTGCCTATACAAGTTCCCAGTTCACTTTGTGAATTTGTAGTTTAGAAGTATGAAATAAATATTAAACGTGTTCCCTGTTCTCTGTGCATATTTGTTCAAACTTACCTGAATAAGTATTTGCACTTAAACTTAAATTGTTACATTTAAAAACATATGTAAATTGTTTGAAAATTAACTGTGAATACTCAAGATGTATATGAATGATTTCAGACTTAGACTGATGACTCAGTTCTTCAATACAGTATTTAATGTCTATTTTTTGTGTAATGCAAAAAAAACAAAAAAAAAAACAAGGGGATATACATTTCAAACTAGTACAAGTACCAGTACACCATTACAGCCCATTCTCCCAAGCCTTCTCCGAATCATTCAGGTGTTTGTTGGCAAACTTACGATGGCCTGAACATGTGTCTTTTTGAGCAGAGAAACCTCTGTGTGTTACCAATGTGTTCTTGGTGATTGTAGTCCCGGCTTTCTTGAGATCTTTAACAAGCTCCTCCCATGTAACTCTGGACCGATTCCTTACTTTTCCCAGAATCATCCTTACCCCATTAGGTGAGATTTTGCATGGAGCTCCAGAGCAAGGGCGATTGACTTATCTTGTATTTCTTAAATCTCCATATTATCGTGCCAACAGTGGTTTCTTTCTCACCAAGCTTTCTGCTGATGGTTTGAACAAAAGAGATTCTGTGACACATCTTTTATGCACATAAGGAGTTGATATTAGGAGTTCTTTCCAAAAGAGAAAGGACTAATTTGGGTCCGTTGGGGGCAAAATTCTTGATGATTGGTAGGGAATCAAATACAATTTATAACCTTTCAATAATGATATTTTGGGGGGATTTTTATATTCTGTCTCTCTCTTGTTAAACCTACCATAACTATTCTAGACTGTTAATTTCTTTGTAATGGGGGTAGACTTATAACATCATCAGAGGATCAAAACATTATTTCCCCCACTGTATTTGGTACACAAAAGCATGTTTAAAAATGATAGTATGCAATAAAAAAAATAGAGGACATAATTAATACTTGACTTAAAATAGGGCATTCAGGTTTTAATCATTCACTACATATTATAGGAAAACCCAAAACAGGACTACATTCATTCAGTCAAGAGGAGACAGTGGAATATGAACTGTTTCACTTTAAAGCATATGAAAATGAAAAAACTATACAGTAAAACTTCACAGTACTCTTTAAAATAAGACATGGAATAGTACATTCAGCAGTAATAAGTTATCTAAGATTTAACATGTTTGTTTTACAGAATAGAAGATAAAAAAAAAAAAAAACCTGTGAAGTGAAATGTACAGTTCAGTTCTGTGTGTTGAGAAGCCTGATTGCTTTAGGGCAAAAACTGTTGGACAGTCTGGATGTGAGGCCCGAATGCTTCAGAACCTCTTTCCTGATGGTAGGAGAGTGAAGTGTGTGTCTGTGTGGGGTGTGTGGGGTCGTCCACAATGCTGTTAGCTGCTGTTAATGCTGCTCAGGATGCTCTCTCCTGAAGTCATCAATCATCTCTTTGGTTTTGTCAATGTTCAGAGACAGGTTGTTCGCTCCACACCAGGCTGTTAACTGTTTTACCTCCTCTCTGTATGCTGACTCGTCGTCCTTGCTGATCACAATGAGACTCTCGACTGCGGTCGTGTCATCGGCCAACTTAATGATTTTATTCAGACTTTTCATTGCTAGACAGTCGTGAGTGTTAAGTCAAAGATAGAAAGTAGTCTTTATGCAGGTCTCATAATTAAATAATTGTTTTATATATACACGTTTATTGTTCTTAAGCACTTGATGGGAACATACAATATTATTGGTGCTATTCTTTCATTGTTTGGATGTCTTCAGTATTTATATATAAACCAATAAATTAACTGCTACTGTATATAGATGCAGATCAAATAATTAAAAGACAAAGTAAAAGGCATTTATTTAAAACACATCAGCCTTACCACTAGTGAACGGCCGATACGGGATTTTTTTTAGTTGCCAATAAAAGCTGATTTAAAAATAAAGGCATTTTGGCTGATATGAGGCTGATATGATGCATGTAAATGAGACATGCAGAATACTGGTTAAAACTATAAACATTTGTTTTGCATAATATTTATAATATATTCTCTAAGGTACATCACAAATATTTGCTAGCTGAGACATGTAAAAATAAAAAAAGTTTTATTGCAGCTTCACCTAAAACATCTACACAAATGTAATATTTATACAATCTAAACAAACAATTTAACACTTCCGTGAACATGTTTTAGTGCAGCTTTTCCTTGTCTTTCTAAAGTATTCCCACAGGGGATTTGCTTTCTGTCTAGCCATCTATCAGAATGAAAAACAAAATGCATTTTAGTTTTTCAGTCATATAAATAATTACTGTTTCTTACTGCAGGTTAAAGATAACATTTATAATTAATGAACAAATCAATATTTATAAATGTATATAAAAATTGTTTGTATTTGTATTTTATGAACAATTCATAGTAAAAACAAATCTCCTATAGTTAGTTTACAAAGTAATACGTTGTTTTACTTTATATATGAGATATTTTGTGAATAAAAAAATATTATGTCTGTTTTGTTTTGCTTGTCTGTTTTGTTGTATAAATAAAATACAAACTTGCAGGTTTATAATTACATGCTTGATTTAGCAGCATATATCTTAGCATCTTCTCAGACCGCAACATACAAAAAGATATATTACACTCGATATTACACCAATTATAGATCATCTAAATACAACGACTATTACTGATAAACATATGAAGGAATCTAAACATATTATTGTTACTTATAATACAGTTCTCTTTTATCCAACTCGCACGACTGAGCTTTCATTCTGGATCGCACAGGATTTAGAGTCCACTAAAACAGCGTCTTGTTTAAAAGTGACTGATAACAATGTGTATATTTGAGGAAGATACAATTTTGATTGTATGTGATACGTTTTATTTTTGTTTGAATTTATATCACGTGTGTGTCCCAAATTGGATTCAACACTGGGCTGCAGAACTGCCATCTCTCTGTACTGTTTGAATAAGACTTTGCTTCACGCCGGAGTGTTGTAGTATGACACAACATAGTATTAAGTTAGAATGGCTCAGAGTGGCTTGTCTCAATTTTTCAAAAACATCATACCAACCGAAAGATTTATGGACCACTACTTATCACCTTCGCTTATTTATACTACAAAATATTTAACTGTACTTCACAATTTTTAAACCCTGCTCATTTTCTGTAACACTTACTCAAATGTTTTTTTTGTAATTAAATTAAAGTTACTCTACTTTTACATTTCAAGCAGCAGAAGCTGTGAAAATCTTCCTTTCACAATGCCCTTTTTATAACCAAGATCATAGCGATATCTTTCATCATTTACTGTATTTGTAAAGTGTTTCAGCAGTACATGGTCTAGTATCATTTAAGTGGAATCGAAAAAACTGGTTTAAATGCTAATGTATGCTTGGAAACATTGCAGATGTTTGCAAAATAAACTAATTTGAAAACAGTTTCCACAGTATGTTTGTGTAGTTTGATGTGAAGATAATCACATGTTTAACATTGTTTAACAAATACATTACCTTCTAGAATATTTCCAGTGAAGGAGCCTTTTTCCAGCAGTGTAAAAGACGATGATTATTCACTCAATTCCAGATAATAACGGCCTTCACTTTTACGCGGTGTCAAACCAATATGGAGAAGCTGTAGGTTCCCTGTATCTTCATCATCTTCTCTCATTGGGGGTCACCACAGCGGATCGTCTCCATACCCCCCCGTCCTCTACATCTGCCTCTTTCAACCAAACTACCTGCATATCTTCCCTCACCACATCCATAAACCTCCTCCTTGGCCTTCCTCTTTTCCTCCTTCCTGGTGGTTCCATCCTCAGCATTCTCCTACCGATATACCCTCATGTCCCTCCTATGAACATGTTTCCAAAACTTTGTCTCTCAATGCTGCAGTTGTCTCAGTTGGTTGTGCATCTTTTTCTTCCACGCTTTTTCCTTGCACTCAACTTTCGGTTAACATACTTGGAAACAGCACCATGCGAATACATTACAGGGAGCTAAAAAGAAACCAAATGGTCCCAGAGGATTTGTTACATAATCCAGATTAGCCAAATAGTTATTATAAGTACAACTGTGATAAATTAATACATTTTAAAAGTGGCTATAATATCATAATGTTCTATTGACCTGTTTGCCATCATGAACATGATGATAACTACAAGCAGCTATAAAGGATTTCAAAAAGGAATGTATGATAATAAATTCTTACTAAGAACTAAGATGGAACAACCTTATTTCATTACATCCCACAGCAGAGCTAAATGAAACCAATGTTGGCAGACAAGTGACTCCAGAGATACCAGCTGAGGTAGAGAAGGTTAACATCAACTACAATTCTGGTACCTTAAAAGGGATTTAAATTGACACCAGTCCCTTTTTATTTTACAGATACGAGCGACATTTCACATAACGAGTGACACAGAAAGGGGCGCTGGGACTTTCCGTGCCAGTGTTATGTCAGTCTGTGTTTAGCACTCGTTCAGCTAGCGTTTTTCAAATTTCTTTCATTTTTGTGCAAAGTTTAATAACCCTTGCAAAAATGTCCCAAAAGATGAAGATGATTTACTCTCCTTAACAATTTATAAGTAACTTTCTTTAAATAAACATTACACATAAAACATTTGAGTATTTTTTCGGCATGGAGCGCATTATCGTATTTTATATTCATTTATATGGGAAAAATTGTTTCGCATTACGACTAAGATTCTGGAACGAGTTATGCGAGGTTCCACTGTACAGCACTGAGTAAAAACCTTATATATTCTATGTACAGACTATTTACATTTTTTTTAACTATCCAAAAGGGTGTCACCCAGGAACTCTGTATTTGTAAAGTACAGTTTTTATTTAAACTTCATTCAAGAAAGAAAATGGGTAATTGAATGATTGTGTAATGAATAATTGTATTTTCTTTCACACACAGCACACAGAAACAAGTTTCTAACAAAGTAACCAAAACTGCCTGTCAGGTGATAGACAGAACTAACAATGCATTTTTAAAGTTAAAATGAAAGGAAATGTGGCTAAACTGGTATATTGTTGACACATGATCTCACACCATAACAGTGTTTTAGAATGAATAGAATAGAATAGCCTTTATTTGTCATATATTACACAGTGGCAGGCAGTCAGGGCCAGCAAAGCCTTCTCTGCTGACCTACATTTACAACCGAAATCTAATATTTGTTCAATGAAATTGTATTAATTTATTCCCAACAGTTTATTCTCTTCATTTTGTAGTGTTTCTCTTGGCTGCACTGCTTCCAGTGCGTGTATGTGTATGTTCGATTTTTTTTGTCCAATCAGTTTTCAGCCACTATGTGCTGCCATGTCAATCTAATCTGCCCAGGACCTTCAAAGTCAGTACTGCTGGCCTTTATATCATATTCTCCTAAAGAATTAGCTCTGTTTTCTTAACCAATCAGCTTTCATATTTGCTCTGTACACATGAATACATCTGAGTTAGACTTTTTTATGCCTATGGAGGAAGAGAAATTGATTTGGTCACGGATATACTTAAAAATCCATTTCGAATAAAGCTAGACATCGTGAGGAGGTCGGCCAACCCTAAAGCTAGCTAGCTCGTCTCAGCCCGGGAAAGGGTTTGTTCACCACTTCCAGACCAGTGAATACGAGCGGTACCACTGGATTACAGCCTCTAAGGAGCACTGCAAATTATGAGTCTGCATCTCTGGTGAGTAGGTTGTATATTATTTACATTTTAAATGTTTTTGTCATGTTATTAGACAAATATTGATTCTGAACTGCTCCAATGATGTAGGTGCACAGTCACGGTGGTAGTGTAGAGGTTTGGGGTCTTAACTGGGTTTCTTGCTTTAGTAAAATGGTATTCACCCTCTATATGTGAAATGCCACTTTCTCTATAATGCCAATTGTTGTTATATTGAGTTTTTATTGTATTGATGGTTTCTATAATTGTGACATGATCGTGGTGGTAATAAGTGGTGGATTAAGTCGGTTAAGTCCCCACTGTAGGCCCAGGTACCAAATGCACAGCTCGCCACTGACATTACAGCAGAGGGAAATTCGTTCTTTGCATATCCCAACGTGCTCGGAAGCTGGGGTCAGAGTCATTTGAATGGTATGTTGTGTGCATGTGTGTCAGTTGACACATTTTGCATGTTGTATTAATTGAATATCTAGCTTGACATCACATTTATGCCATTTGTCAGACACCCATATTTAAACCCATGATCTTTTTATCAGAAGTCCATGTATCAGAAGTCCATCTTTACTACTAAGCTACCCAAAAAATAACCAAAATAAAATTTTAATAAGTAATCACAGGCTCTCGGATGTTTATATTTCATACAGTGCATTAAACCCCCTTTTTTTCAAATTTATGTTGCAGTTTGATACTACAGTTGTTCAAATTGCAACAAAAAAATATTCTTGTAAGCGTTTTAAAGTTACTGTTTTTTCATTTCTAGATGTGTGCATGGTGGATTTTGGTGCTTGGTTTGAGGCTTGGCGCATGAGTAAAACAAATTTTGAATGATTACAAATTAATATTATTTTATTTATTTATTTTTTATAGCTGAGTAATAGATGGGCGTTGTGAATACGTGTGTTGCACTGAAGGTTTAAATTTCACCTGTTTTATATTTGTTTATTTATATCTTTAAATAAATAGAAACAGAAACCAATCAATATAATAAAGTGTATTAGATTCATTTGGTTTATTCTATTTTAATTTTTATAAAATATTCTACAATACTAAACTGTTTAAAATATTAAACTAAATTGTTTTCAGAATGTAAACTGTTGATGTTGATGAAAATGTTGATGGTCATAAAAATGTATATAAATAAACTGCATTAATAAAAAAAACCTCAAGCAATTTTATGTTTTGCTATTCTTCCCACTTACCATATCGAAATTGAACCGAATTGTCACTTAAAATCCAAGGTACGTACCGAACTGTGAATTTTGTGTAATGTTACACCCCGTATATATATATCATTTTTATTATTATTTACATTTTTTTTCCTCTTAGTTTTCCTGTTGTCAGGTCTGATAGTTGGGATGTGTCTATTACTGAATGTTGTTATTATTATTATTGAAATTGTCCAGTTAAGGCACCTAGGCACCTAAGCTAAACTTCAATTTTTATTGCAAAAGGTCTGAATACATACATGTGATATAATGAATACTCCTATGTGTGAATATTATATATGTGATATTGATTTTTTTTTTTTTTTTTTAAGAAATATACAGACATTTGTATAATTCTGTTTTCACTTTGCCATTATGTGGTAGATTAATGAGAAAAAAAAAAACAATTTGAAAGATTGTAGTATCAGGCTGCTGATTCCTTATTTTTTTATTCTCTAATCCAGCTGATAGCTACTAAACATATTGTTTTCAAAACACAAAGCATGTTTGGTTTACCTACTGTAGTCAGGGGTGATTCAAGGTCAAAGTTCTTGTTATCTGATTAGTTGTTTATTCTGTACACAATCAACGTTGCTGACTCAACAAATCCCACCTGGCGGAAACATGTCAGGCTTCTACTAAATGTTGTATACTTAAAGTAAAAGCTTTTAATGCACAATAAATAATTGAAAATTAGCCGGAATTAAACAAATGTACTCCTGATACTTTCCGTTGCCAACATTTGCTTGTATACTTCTGCTGCAAAAGTTTGGGGGAAATTTGGAAAAAGGGAAGTTCAACTGTATATTAGAGGTCAACCGATACCAATAGTTTTTTTTTTGGAGTTGGTTATACAGTACGAGAGTCTACAGATGAATCATGTTTATTTGGAGTGTCTCTTTTATTCATCTTTTTTATTTATTTGGAGTGTTACTTTTTGTTTTAGTTTAAATTAATGTTTTATTTTTCTGAATATTTATCAGTATAAATAATATTTTAATTTAATTTAGTAAATTTTCATGATTCAGAATTATTATTATTTTTTTTTTATAAAGTTCAGCACTATTTTACATTGAGTGTTATGTTTTTGTTTTTCCCTAGTCGACTGTTAGTCATGTGTTCTGTCAGCATGTGAAACTCAAACAGCTGACAGATGTTTAAGACATGTGAAAGCGGGAGTGATGTTAAAAATAGGATATAAATATTTGGTGTAACAGAGCATCATCTGTTCTTCTTTTTGGAGTTTATTATATCCTTATTGCTGAAATGGTTTTATTGAGCTCATTTGCTATTTGCCAAAGCCAGTTTTATGCACACTGTTCTTTGTCTTTCTCAGTTACTCTGACTACCTTAAATCATGACTGGGTGTTGTTCTATAACTTCTGTAATTCACTACGTTCTTAGCAAGCACTAGTGTTAAGACTTCTTTATAGCATTTACAAGCAAGTTATTGTTATTGTCAGCTCGCTTGAGCACAACAGGTGTTACACCAGAATCTGTGACCATCGTATGTTGTGACCATAGAGGGCGCTGTTGCTAAAAGGCTGCTTAAAATTACGGAAGCGCATTGCATTCACACAAAAAAAAATAATTCACAGCCAGGATCTCATAATTATGACTTAAGCTGGGGCAGTCTGTGGCAGCGGAGCGTTTTAGCGCATAACACCGGATCTGACGTTACTGCATTTTTTGCTCGGAAGCGCCTCCTTGCGCAACAATGGAGACGTAGAAGCTATTATATGGTATAGCTTGATAACTGTATATGTTAGTGTTAAGATGGTCCCCACACTGATTCTCTAAACACAGTCCTATTATCTGTTCAGTGTCTATAGGATCTTTATGATGTGAGTATGTAAGGTATACAGGAAGTCTTTATCTGGGCTCACACATCTCCGGTTATTATTGTCTTCTTACCCAATCAGTAATAGTGATGGGAAGTCCGATTCTTTTTTGCGAATCAGTTCTTTCGGACAGTTCGTTTCAAAGAACCGGCTCAAAAAAACGGTTCACCAGTTCTTTCACGTCCTTACGTCATGACGTCATGCATATGCAAATATACACACTAAACACATTTAAATAAAGTCATGTCTATTGCATGAGGGCATATATTAAAACATTTCCATTTAATATAAATTCTACTTGTGAAAGTGTCATGATTTACTCTAATAATAGTACATTTATTCCTTCCTTTTAAACAATCAGCTGGTTTTAAGGAAAAAAAAAAGGAATCATTTTTGTGCAGCATCCATGATTATGATCATACAAACATAAATAAATACAAAAGACACAGACATTTATCTCATCATAAAAGCAATTTAATACTTTAAAAATGCTTCTTTCGCTCGGTTCATAAACTGTAATATAGCTGACCCAAACAGATCCTCTTACAGCGATCAGAAAGTAATTAAGTCATAAACATATTTCATCTTTCTGGTGTTTATTAAATTACTTTAAAATATACAATCCATTTCGTCCCGCTGAAATTACACGCATGCTCAGTGTTGTTGTTATATGTCGGACGTGTCGGTTTTTGATTCTGTGTATTGGAGATTCAAAAACTAGCAACCAGTATATGAATCGAGTCTCGAGAACCGCGGTACCAGCATGTGTACTGTTTGGTTAGCTGCGCATGCTCCGTGTTAACAGCTCATGATCGTTCTCAGGATGTCGGACGTGTCGGAAAGAAACGGTTCTTGATACAGTACTGGTGACTCGAGAACAGCAGTATGTGTGCTACTCGGAATCGGCAGGTATGCGCATGCTCAGTGATGATCACTTGTTCAGCAGCATGTTTCAGTTTAATGTGTGTACTGTTGGAGAAACTAGAGAAGAACCCCATTCTCAGGGATATTGATTTATTTTGAGTCGGATAGACGGTCATACACATTCAAAAGTGAGTAACTTAAGTAATTTTGTTGATTAGTGCTGATTTGAGACGCGAACTGTTTTGAACGATTCAGTCCGATTTGGTGAACCGGTTCGAACCGTTTCAAATGAACGATTCGTTCACGAACCGGACATCACTAATCAGGAACAGTTTTAGCTCAGGTATTTTCCAGTGTGTGTGTATATATACTTGTCTGTTATCTGCATTAAATTAAAGAAAAACATATACACCATTCTGTGTGCTGTGTGATTGTTGCCCTGATCAGAAAAGGCACCACGGGCATCACAGATCGCATGGAAAACCTCTCCAAGAATGAAGTTTTGTTTGGTCATAATAAAAATCTAACAGTATATTAGTTTAATTAGCTACTGGACATTTCCTCACTGACCTGCCCCTCCTGATAATTAATTTAGGGGGCGGTTGGGGTACTCCTTACCTGTTAGTGGGATTTCTGGGCGTGGTGACTTCCACACTGAGGATAGGTGCAAAGCTAGCCTATCCTGTGTCAGTTTGAATAGTTTAGATATTTTCATTAAATTGAGTTTTCCCACTAATGTGCAAATATTCTGGAAATGTTTGGAAAAATAAATTATGGAAAAAAAGTGATTTTGATAGTGAAATTATGTAGGCTGTCACGGACCACATGCAATGCCGCCGCGGACCAACAGGGGGCCGCGGACCACCGGTTGAAAACCCCTGGTCTAGAGAAGTTCGCTACGCAAACAGCGTAAATACGATGGTCACAGATTCTGGTGTAACACCACCTTCACCACCCCCTTGCACATCAAGCGCTTCAGCTCCCGTCTCGGCTCACTGACTCGTCTCACTGAATCGGCTCACTGAATCGGCTCTCCTCCATGTGCTGCAATAGCTGTTTATAATAAACTTATTCTATGTAAATATATCAATGAAGAATTCTGCTAATGCTTCTTTAACTGAGACTACATAAGGTTAGGACTATTATATTGGGTTATACTCAGACATACAAAGGGTTTTAGTGTGATTCCCACTGTGAAGTATGGAGCATGCTGGTCACACTGTTGGTAAAACAGTCACTAACTGGGAACATGTACAGTCATGGGAGGGGAAAAAACCTTGAATGACTTTTGATGACAAATCCTGACAAATGTTCTATGGGCCAGACTGGTCTGCCAAGCATATCCTCAAGGTTTCATAAGGCTTGTCAGACAGAGGAGCTTATTAAAGATACAAGGAAACTTAAAGAAATGAGAAGCACAATTTGAATCATTACTGACTTATTATTATTTTTGCTATGACTATAACTAATCAGCTGAAATAATAAGCAGAATATCTTTCATTCAGATTGAATCATACAGTCAGGTCAGAAGGATGGTGGTGTATCCATCCCAACATCACCAGTACCCACAAACATGGCAACTGCTTTGGGAATTTCTATTCAAATTCATTGTGTCTTTTTTATGCCATAAACATCACATGGCATTTCTAAGTATTTTTAGAGCACTAGGGAGGAAAGAGAACAAATGGCAGAGTAAAATGTTCCCTTAAATGTTTTAAGCAGCATTAGTTGATTTATGGATGTTAGACGACCATTCCACTGGCTTTGGTTAAATAAAATAAAATGATAATAAATTGAATTAAATTAAATAAAATATAAATATGTCTCAATAAGGGTCTAACAATGTCTGTGTTAAAAAATGTTTAACACCGACATCTAGTGGCAAAGAATAGATTTATTCCTGCATTTAGTTGCTGTGTATCTGTACAATGCAATGACAATAGTTATATCTATCTATCTATCTATCTATCTATCTATCTATCTATCTATCTATCTATCTCTCTAAAATATGCTTTTTAACAGCTTACTTTCCAGTCACGCACATTACATACAAAACAATACTATTCATAGCTCAGTTTTTTAAATAATATAAAAATAATAGTTTTTGCTTAGAAACACCTCTCTTTTGCGTCCAGGTAGCACATATCAGGTGAGTGGGTTTTGGTATGAAAGTGTCTTAATCTCAAATCATCAGATTAATTTGTAGGATTTTAATAAATGTTGAACATATGATGTTCACTGGTCTTAAATTGGCGTTTTCCCTCTTGCATTCCGAATTCACAAATATTTCCACTTTCTGGTAAAATTTCACTTGTTTGGAAGTAAAATTAGTTTCTGCCATAGTCATAGATTAGGGGTGTCAAACTCAGGCCTGCGGGCCAAATCTGGCCCGCGGTGTAATTATATTTGGCCCGCGAGATCATATCAAATGTGTATTAGAGCTGCCCGCCAGTAGCGCATACACCGCTAATACTACAAATCCCAGAATGCTTTGTTAGTGCGCGGGCGCGTCAGTCGAGACCGCTGAAAAACTGCGCGCTGAAAAACTCTGCGTACTCAGCGCTGAATTTACCCGGTGATTTACCGACTTTGAAGCCCAGAAATGCAGATTTGATCTGTTTAGTAATCCGTTTGTGGTTGACGTGGAAAACGCACCAACCAACCTCCAAATGGAGCCGATTGAATACAGTGTAGAGTCAAGTCAAAGTACGACTCTGTGTGTGCTGCACAGTTTCCATGTTTCCTCCCCGACACACTGCTCCAACTCCGCGCCCAAGCTGCTCAAATCCTCTCTGTGTTCAGCAGCACATATCTGTGTGTGTAACTGTTCTCTTTAATGAAGATGAACAAAACAACACAACACAGGAGTCTCACTGATGAACATCTTCACTCTATCCTGAGGATTTCCTCAGCTCAGAGCCTAAACCCAAACATGATGCACAGCTCAGAGCCTAAACCCAGACATGATGCATTTGTATCTAAGAAGAGATGCAGGTATCTGTCTTCAACCAATCAGAGTAAATCAGAGTGTAGCTACTGAGCTCGAATGAATGTTGTCTTTATGCACTTTTTCTACTCCAAGGCTGTTAATGGTTGAATGATTGCTTTTTTTAATTGAAGGAAATTATTATTATTTTTGGTTGTTTTGTTGTTGCCCTGTGAAAAAAGGTTTACATTAAAAAGGAATTAGAAAGGCTACAGAGAGAGAGAGAGAGAGAGAGAGAGAGAGAGAGAGAGAATAAGAAACTAATAGCACTGATGTGTGTTTTATTTCAAATGTAATTTCTCATGTATTTATAATATTAAACTTTGGTTGTTCCAGATTCAATGTTTATGCAAAACATTATGTTTCCATATGAAAAGGTTCAACATTACACATCTGGAGAGACGGAAAACATGCACAATTGCAGTCAATTTTTCAATAAATATTGATTTTGGCCCGCGACTTCGTCCCAGTTTTTAATTTTGGCCCACTGTGAATTTGAGTTTGACACCCCTGTACTAGAAAAGTGGGGGGAATTGTTGCCTGTTGGGAATTAAAATAGATGGCAGATGTATTGTATTGTGTGTCAACTACTTTGTAATTAGGCTTATTTTTATGCTGTCTTTAGTCAAAAGAAAAACAGATGGCAAACCAGCTACTTCCTTATTTTTGTAAAGATTCTGAATGATCTACACGTGACACAGTATGGGTGCGTTAGAGGAGACATACATACAACATACATATGTTACATACAGCAAAATATGTTTTCAATTGATTTTTAATTAACAACAATTTACAGTTTTATATATTAAAACATTTATTTAAGTTAGGCTTGATAAGTCAAGTTCTCTTTTTTAGGAAAAGGTTTACCATACGCAACATTTTACGCAATACGGCAATTAGCGACACCCTGTGGAGCTATAAGGAATTACATACATAAATCAACCCTACATTGCAGGTTAGTTTTGTCTCATTTTAGATTTTTTTTTTACACCTCTGAAGGAAAGCAAAGTAAAATATACACCAGGAGTGGAATCTGGTTTGTCTGGTATTTTGATGGTGAATATAAAGCATGTTCTACACTACAGCCAGTCAATGTACTACAGAAACTCAAGAGGATCAGAGTGAAGCCGGACTGGGACAAAGGAAAGCTGACCGGCTCAGTCACACACACTGTATAATTACTTTCTGACAGGATTCTGTGCTATGTTTCTGGTTGTTAAAGTATATTGTTCAGGGCTTCAGCAACAAATGAACTGTAAAGTGCTGTTGTTCTAAACGCCAGAGACCTGGCCGATCAATGGCACCTGCTGTAAAATTGTCTGCGCTTACTTTTCCAAAGCTTTAAAACATAAAACAGGCACATTCCATATGCTTTTGATATTGAGGCTAATGTTGCACTGTTTCTATTGATCGAGGCACTAATGGGAATATTCACAGGTGATGTACAGCATGTTGCAAATGTCAATTAGTAAATTTGCAGGCCACCCCAAAAGCACCATAGTGCTCAGTACTCTTATCTGAGGCATCTATTGGAAAGAACTATGAGACAATCAGGTAATCTGAATGTGTAGAGGTGAAGCACTTCATACATTCATGCACAGATACAGTGCCTTGAGCTCCTTGAATAATGAAGAATGGTAGATAGAGGAGATAGTCCTTCTGGAACGAAAAATCTAGGACTGGAAGTGAATTAGAAAAAAATGCATTTATTGTTTAGATGTTATTTATTGAGGATGTTGACTATGAGGTAAGGGGCATAAAGGTGGGACATCTTTAATAATTATATAAGAGAAGTAATAAGAGAAGTAGATAGAGGAGATTTTTGGAAAGGGAACAACTACAGTAGGACTGGAAGTGAATTTGTTGTTCAGAGAGGGAATATATATAAATAAAACAAGTTGGCATATCCTGGAGAATCCAGAGAACACTGGTGTATGAAGAGAAGCTTTGTGCTGTAATGTTGAGCTTAATCATTTAAACACTGCTCAAATGATCTACCCACTGTGATAAGCAATTTTTATATTTTGGGAAACAGAGATTTTCTGGTAATGCAGAGTGACTTAATGATTGTGAATACTCTGTTCTGAGATCTTTTACTTTTACTTACTTTTATTTTACAGACTGTACAGAATTGTATGTGGGTTTGATTACAGAATCTGTTTATTGTTTATTTTATGTGTAGATGGTAAGGTAGCTTTGTCTGATACTTTGCTTCTTTGTTATATTGTTAAAATCAGTCAGATAACAAAACTGTGATTGTATATACGCTTTTTATGATGCATTTCATAAACATAAAAGAAGAATTCTTGCCACTGCTTTTTGTCTGTTCAGCATTTTCCAGTGTGTTGTTTCTTTTATTTCAGACCCCAAAATGGGGTGTAATGTACATCATAAGCACAATGAACACACAGTGAATTAGTGCAAGGTAAGAATGAAAATATTTTAACACAGGACACAATACACTCATTCTCACACACACAAGTTAAGTAAAATTTTTTCCCTTTATAGGAAAAGTTTGGTTTGTTTGGGCACTGGGCATAGCACAACTAGTGAAAGTGAGGCACATAGGGATGTTCATGATTAATCACTTGTACCGGTAACTATTTAGTTACATGGAGTTAGTCCTCACTTTACTCATCCTCTATTTTCTGGGACAAAATGGGCAGGGTTTCAGGCATTAGTGAGTCACCGTTGCCCCTATCCAATTAAAAAAGGTTAGAGAAAAAGACACCTGCACCATGGTATAATAGTTATACTTATTACCTCAAGAGAGCAGCCCATAATCTGGAAAGAAAATAGGGAAAATCTAAATTGAAGGTTTTTAGAATTGCATATAAAGACAGTATGCTCAGCTACAGACAGGCCCTAAATGCTGCTATAGTTGAGCACCGTTTTTAGTACAGTGGCTAAAATAACAACAAATCAGATATCTGGAAAGATAATTTCATCACAGTTTAGTAGTGAGGACTTTATGAATTTCTTCACTGAAAAAATTTAAAGTAATAGAAACACAATTTAGGAGGTCCAACCTCTGACAGCACCTCGTGATCAAGTCTCACCTAGAGCTCTACAATTACAATGCTTTACAAGCACAGTATAGGACAGGAAGAGCTGTATGATGTTATTACCAAAGCCAAATGTCTGTCCAAAAAACATGTCTGTTAGATCGTATTCCAACTAAAGAAACTGAAAGAATTGTTACATACAGCTGGTGAGACTTTTCTCAATATTATTAACTCCTCACTATCTTTAGGTCACCTCCCGAAACCCCTCAAGTTGGCAATTATTGAGGCCCTCATTAAGAAACCCAATTACAGACCCATTTTAAACCTTCCATTTATGTCTAAAATTTTAGAAAAGATTGTGTCTGCCCAGTTCTGTTCCTACTTACAAGAAAACAATATCTTTGAAGAGTTTCAGGCCCCATCATAGCACAGAAATTGCTCTAGTTAAAAAATCACACCTGTTTTGAGCTTCAGACCAAGGCTACATCACACCTGTTTTGAGCTTCAGACCAAGGCTACATCTCTTTGTTGGTTTTACTAGATCCTAGTGATGCATTCGACACTATAGATCATGACTTTCTCCTGGATCACTTACAGAATTACATCGGCATTCAGGGACAGGCATTAGGCTGGTTTAAATCCTACCTGTCTGATCATTACTATTTTGTAGATTTAATTGGAGAACTAGGTTAATGAAAGTTAATTATGGGGTGCCACAAGGTTCAGTTCTAGGACCTTTGCTTTTCACAATATACAGTGGTGTGAAAAAGTGTTTGCCCCTTCCTCATTTTTTTTTTTTGCATGTTTGTCACACTTTAATGTTTCAGATCATCAAACTGATTTAAAATATTAATAAAAGATAACACAAGTGAACGCAACATTCAGTTCTTAAATGAAGGTTTTTATTATTATAAACAAAATCTAAAGCTACATGGCCCTGTGTGAAAAAGTGTTTGCCCTCCTGTTAAAACTGTGGTTTATCACACCTGAGTTCAATTTCTCTAGCCACACCCAGGCCTAAATACTGCCACACCTGTTCACAATAAAGAAATCTCTTAAATAGGACCTGCCGGACAAATTGAAGTAGACCAAAAGATCCTCAAAAGCTAGACATCATGCCGAGATCCAAAGAAATTCAGAAACAAATGAGAAAAAAGTAATTGAGATCTATCAGTCTGGAAAAGGTTATAAAGCCATTTATAAAGCTTTGGGACTCCCGCGAACCACAGTGAGAGCCATTATTCACAAATTGCAAAAACACAGAACAGTGGAGAACCTTCCCAGGAGTGGCCGGCTGACCAAACTTGTCCAGGATATTCCTGACAATTTGGAATATCCTGGACAAGTTGAAAAAAGACTGTACTCAGAGGAGCTTTGTGCTGTAATAATGAGGGAGGTGGTAGCTTACATGAATAAGAAATGCAGACTTATAATTTTCACTGCTCCTCAGAGGTTGTAAGCCAGTGGTACTGCTTGTATTCACTGGTCTGGAAGTGGTGAACAAACCCTTTCCCGGGTTGAGTCAAGCTAGCTAGCTTCGGGGTTGGCCGACCTCTCCTCACGATGTCTAACTTTTCTTGAAAATGGATTTTTAAGTACAGTGGAACCCCGTTGTACGAGCATAATTCGTTCTTGAAAATTGCTCATGTGTCCATTTACTCGTATGTTCGAACTGATTTGTAAATGACTGAATGTAAAAGTGATTTAATCCGTTCCGAGTTCTCATCCGATCAGTTCGAAGCACAAGTATTTGTAGCCTATTTTTAAAAACAAATACACCGCAAATTACCATAATATAAACATAATTTAACACTTACTCAAGTGATATTGGTTGATTGCGAGTGTGAGACGCACACCACACTCATAACCTGCTTGGTTTCCATGGTAATTATATTTACTTTCGTTTTCACAGCACCATCACTGGTTTTCTTGGGAGACATTTTTCAAGATTTCTAGTGAAATAAAAATATAAAACTAAAAAAGGTTACTGTGGGAGAGTGTATGAATACGGGAATAAGGAACGCCACAACAGGTCAGGTGCAAAGGCTTCACAACCACTTTTATTAGTTTTTTTCGTGTCGTTCTGCTTAGTGCCCCACGCAGCACATCTCTGGGGGGCGGGGGCGCGCACACACACACACACACACACACACGGTCTCCTCCTTAAATGCACCCTCCGATTGCTTGAAAAGAGAAAATCATTAGGTCACATTAAGTTCAGGTGAGGCAATCCCCTGCCTATCTGCTCCTGGACCCACCCTCCATTCACTAACCGCCGCTCGGCCACGCCCCCGCTGCCACAGTTACGTTTTTGCTGCACTGAACAACAATTTTGCTCGCGCCTTCGAAATTTGCTCGTGAATCAGGGTAAAATTTTGCGAGCGAGGTTGCTCGTATCTCCGTTTGCTCGTACAATAGGTTGCTCGTACAACGGCGTTCCACTGTACGAGGCAGATTTGAAGGGGATTGTTCAAGGAAAGGAATGTCAAAAGTCCCACTAAGTAACATGCATAGTAAAAGAAAAACACTATTGTAAATTATATTTTTGTTTGTGGACTTGTTTAAACTAAGAGTTTGTGTGTGTGAGACAGTGCACACAATGTTCATTGTTGAAAATGACTGTCCTGTGGTCTTAGAACTGTAGGAGTCAATTTCTGTCATTATGTTGGTGTGTGACATTTACAATAAATCTGGCTGAGCAGAGGTGTGTGTGTGTGTGTGTAAGAGGAAGGGATGGGTGATGTTCATGTGTGCCCATGTGTATGATGTGGCTCTTTGCGGTAACACAGTAAAAAATGTGACTCTCGGTCTCTGACTGGTTGGCCACCCCTGAATTAGAGGATGGAAAATACTGATGAATAAAGTGAAAAAAAGCTGAGTAACAATAAAATAATTGCAGAGGAAAAATACCAATAAAAGTAACAATAAAATAAAGCCGAGTAAAAATTAATTAATTTGAAATCTGATTGGTTAACAGACTTATTTATAATAGAGACTAAAGTAAAAAGGCCAGCAGTACTAACTTATGGACAGACCTGGACAGATTAGATTGACATGGAAGCACATAGAGGCTGACATTTAATTGGACAAAAAATGTAACATCCACATACACGTACTGGAAGCAGTGCAGCCAAGAGAAACTCTACGAAATAAAGAGAATAGACTGTTGGGAATAAATTTAATACAATTTTACGGACCAAATATTAGAATTTAGGTTGTAAATGTAGGTCAGTGCTTCTGATAGTGTTTAGGCCAGCAGAGAAGGCTTTGCCGGCCCTGACTGCCCACCACTGGTATATTGTATGTTTGTGCCACATACTTCTTAAAAAGCTATCACATCTTCTCTTCCTTTGGTTGCTCTGAGCACATTTACAGAACTGTTTTTTTTTTTTACAAGATAATGGGGTTTATTAATTCATAAAAGGATGAAGAACGTAGGATCAAGAACTCAAGGAAGAATCAAAGTAAGATTTTCGTAAGTCTTGATCATATACCGTATCTTATCAAATACTCCTCATAGTATTACAGTAATTACAGTAACTAACGCAGAACTAATGCCAAAGTTAAAATAGCCAGTGAGTTTACAACCTTCAACATTCTGAAATCTGATTTACAGATTTATCATTACCAGGTCTGAAGTGATGAAACCTAAAATCAGCCCAGAATTAATGGATAAATTATTAAATTAAATGGCTTTACTCAAATGGTTTCTTTTAAATTAAAATATACTATACTATTAAATGAAATAATATTTCATTTTTTTTGCACAAATCTCTTCATAGGAAATGAAAGCAGAACTTTTAAAAGAGTAACTTCTGCTTTCATTTCCTATGAAGAGATTTGTGCAAAAAAAGGCAAATTGTCCAGTTCTTCAAAAAGAACATAACCATGCAACTCTCAGTGTTATACATCTTTACTTGGGTATTGATATTCTGCTGCAGAATTCAAGCATTGTCAATTGAAGGTGAGTTTTTTTTATTGATAATATTACTATTACATTACATAATATTATTATTATATATGCCGTGATATATTAGTAAAGTGTTTCCAGCTTTTAAAATTAGATTCAAGTCATGTAACTGCCCATAAATCTTATAGTACACAATAATCAGGTTAATAAAAATTATGATATTATTATTATTATTATTATTATTATTATTATTATTATTATTATTAATAATAATAATAATAATAATAACACAATAATAATAAAACATGCATGTTGAACATGTACAATCGTTTATGTAATAATTTGTCAGGATTAAAGTAAAAACAGGAAGTGAAACTAATTTGCAAGCTGCAGGTGTGCTTCAGTAACAGTGTTCTTTAAGAACTGAGGCACAGGATTCAACTGAACTCAAGGTCTGTTACATAAAATTCTTCTAATGTCAGGCCAAAAGTCAGGAACAGACAACCAATTCATAAAAGTGTAAACTAAATATTATTACCCAATCCTTCTGCAGGGTACTTTAAACAGCAACATGACAGATAAATGTGTTAGTAAAAGCTTTGCTCTGCCACAGTTGTTCTAGATAACACTCTTTGTTTTGAAAAGCTCAGCGTGGAGCTGATGTGACACTGAGCTGCAAGGTGTCTGACATCCCAGAACGCTCCATTGTGCAATGGGAACGAAATGAAGTTCCTATTCTTGACAGCACACTGTTCTACAACAGGACAGCTTACATCATTTTACACAACGTCGACCAACGCAGTCAGGGGGAATACCACTGCATACTGAAATCCCAGGGAAAGAAAGAAATTTATAAGACTCAAACACTGGTAGTGTCAGAATGTAAGTATATTGTTTAAATATGAGCAATTTATTTATTTTTATACTCATATTTCACTTGTGTATTATTGAAATAGAATAGTAAGTCTGTAAAATTTTCAATTAAAAAAACTTTCTTTTACTTCATACATTTTTATCTGTTAAAACCTTAAAAATACTAATTTTAAGTCACAAAAGTCTAAACTTCTTTTGTCCAGCCAAAGACTGCATTTCATTTGTCCATATAATGTTCATCTGTTGGTGGTCAGCTGTGAGGTGAAATCACTGGTACAGGGGGTTAGAAAACCAAAACTTAATTTACAAACCATTTTCTACAAGATTCTTTATAAACACCAAAAGAGTTTTCGCTCCCTCACATGATGAACTTGTGTTAATGCATCTGGTGTGAATGAAGTTGCATGTCCATCGCAACTTTGCAGCAGCTTTCTAATTCAGCCATTAGAAGGCCTTCTATACATACCTTGTTTGTTGATTGCATACTTAAACACATTCTTGCTAAAAAAAAAGAGTGAGACACCTTGTACTATTGCGATCTATGTGCATTTGAGGATTGTTGAGCCACCAGATGGAAGTGTGGAACTGCGCACTCTTGACCCTACCTTATTAAAACATTTCAATATGCTGGTGTTAACAATGGGATAAAATATCTCCTTGTCATGGACTCCAGGAGGTGGAGGTACACACTGGAGAGAAGGGGAATGAAAGTCAGTAAAAGTAAGACAGAGTACATGTGTGTGAATGAGAGGGAGGGCAGTGGAGTGGTGTGGTTGCAGGGAGAAGAGGTGGAGAAGGTGGAGGAGTTCAGGTACCTGGGGTCAACAGTGCAGAGTAATGGAAAGTGTGTTAGAGAAGTGAAGAAAAGAGTGCAGGCAGGGTGGAGTGGGTGGAGAAGAGTGATAGCAGGAGTGATTTGTGATAGAAGAGGATCTGCAAAAGTGAAAGGGAAAGTTTATAGGACTGTGGTGTGACCTGCGATGTTGTATGGTTTAGAGACAGTGGCATTGAGTAAAAGACAGGAGGTGGAGCTGGAGGTAGCAGATCTGAAGATGTTGAGGTTTTCGTTGGGAGTGACGAGGATGGACAAGATTAGAAATGAGTTTATTAGAGGGACAGCTCATGTAGGACGTTTTGGGAACAAGGTGAGGGAGGCGAGATTGAGATGGTTTGGACATGTGCAGAGGAGGGACATGGGGTATATCAGTAGGAGAATGCTGAGGATGGAGCCACCAGAAGAAGGAAAAGAGGAAGACCAAGGAGGAGGTTTATGGATGTGGTGAGGGAAGACATGCAGGTAGTCAGGTTGAAAGAGGCAGATGTAGAGGACAGAGTAGTATGGATATTCCCTGTGGCGACCCCTAGCAGGAGCAGCCAAAAGAAGATGAAGAAGAAGTTTTATATAGGTTTTTACATGAAAACATGACATTAACTGAACTTCATGATTCATGAATTCATTTTTTCTTCTGTTTTTAGTATTTGTTGTATTTAAAAAACAAACTCAACCAAAATTGTTTGCATTTTTTTACACTACCTTTTAGACTGTGTTCTCTAAATTACATAAAAAATACTTTAAATTGCATAAGATGTTGACATATTAGTTATGCTTTTTGAAAGGTGTAGGCAATTTTCTAATTAAAATCTTTTTGCCTGATAAGATTCACTATGCTATGTAAATACATCTGAAATTAAACTCATGTCCTGTGGTGTAGGTCATAAATATTAGTTGGCAATAAAGGTTAAGAAAATACTTAAAAGTGTCTTCTGTGCTTGATGTCTTTCTAGATGCACAAAGTAAAAAGTATATTCTATACAGAGAATGCTCCAATAGTAGTAGTTTATTCCTCATCTGCAAGTCCAAAACATCTTACCACAGAGTAGCATGGATCCGGGTGCTAAACAAAACAAAAGAAGTAATGATAGCTGCAGAAAAAGAAAAAAATCTAACAGTACATGAAGCGATTGTACCGGGGGAACATTCATCCAAATTCTACAATGGAAATGATTTCGTCTTTCATATCTCACCTGTGAAATTCAATTACAGTGGAGCATACCGATGCCTTGTTGATAACAAGAACACCTATTCATCCATAATGCTCCACACTGTAAGAGGTTTGTAACCTTTATGTACACTTTTTCAGTAGTATAAAATACTGTTATCTCTTTATTCTGACACACATGAATCACAGTTTTTGCAGAGCCCGATGTTCTAATCAGGAATCAGTCAGTGCTTCTTACCTGTGAAGTGTCAGACATTACAGAGAATGTTATTCTGGCTTGGCTGAGGATGGAGGGAAACATGGCAATGCTAATAAAACAGGGAGTCCTGACACGAAAAGACAAAAAGAGAGAAGTCAGTGTAAGTCTGAACCGTGTCTATGAGGACCAGCTTTTCTACCAATGTGCTGTGTTTAGTGAAAACAAACTCAGAGCTCTGGCCCCAATAAAGCTCCACCTTGTGCAGTCATTAAGAGAAGGGCCTCAATCAGCTATACCAAAACATACCACAGTTCCCACCAGACATGGTAATGCTCTTTTATGTGTGTTCATTAAAGCAGCAGTATTAGGTTAATTGTGATTTTCTTTTTTTATTCATGTACAATTTGGTTTGTATGCAAAGCAATTACAGGAAACACTGTGGAAGAGAACATTGACACCCAGACTTTACTCGTTGCTGTGTTCACTTTGTTCGGGTTTATGGTGGTTGTCCTTGGAGCGCTGGTGTTTTACAGACGAAGAAAATCTTCCACAGGTAACCTCACTTATGTACCACTCCTATCGATAACAGGTTTAATAAAATTTTTTCCAAATCTATGTTCAGATTTTACATTTTAGCTCTATTGATGTATTGATGCAATGAGAATGTTTAATTAGGTGCAAGCAATATTTAGTCAGGAGAGCTTAAAATAATTGTAATTAAAGGTATCCAGTCAGGACTCCACCTGCCACGCCCCCTTCGGCCCCCTTCGGCGTGTCAGGTGCTTTCTCGGGTTCCGCGCCGCCAAGCGCGGCTTTCGCCTCCCGTTCATCGCATAACATTTAACAACAAAAGGCATATGTGCACTAACTAACAGCACAGATTCACCAGTATACAATACAACACCTGTAGCAGCTGTAAGCCTTGATTTTTCCGCCACTTCCGCGAGTTCTTCTGGCGGCTGCACCGAGATAACCGACGTTAAATGGCAAATTTTTCCCCCTTGTGCTCGAGATATCAGGGTTCAGCGACATAAAAAACATAACCGATAAAAAATGCTTAGAAAAAGCGAGAATTTGGCGGTTCCATTTCAAAAACGTCGACTTAATAGGGTTGTTGAGGTAACCAAGGGCGAGATAACCGGGTTCCACTGTATTAACTAATGAATCTATGTACACTCACTAGAAGTAACCAAATGTGGGGGTTTAGTTTTATCCAACATTAAATGTGTTATAACAGCCAACTTTTGTATAAGTGAAATAAAAACTAAAGTAAAAAAAGAAAGAAAATCTGTAAAAACAATAAATTGTTGCACATGTTTTCACACAATGTAGAATGTGATTGTGGTGAGAATGTAGCAAATCATTTTTTGACACTTTCTATGATGAGAAGATTGATTAAATTTGCCAAACCTTCACACCTACCCCAACTTCTACAGTACACCCCCCACCCCATCTCACTAACAAATTTTTTCATCAACAGAAGAACACTGCAAGTCATCTTGTCCTATAATTTCACCACCTGCCAATTGTGCCCTCCCCTTCACTGCCTTATCTCTACTATCATTAATATCTCCATAAAATCTGCTTGTGTTCCTGCAATGTGCACAGAGAGCTAGCGTTATTCCCATCCTCAACAAACCCACTCAGTGTGCCTTATATATCAGCAACTGGTATAGTTTCTTTCTTATCTTTCCAGAATTCTTGAACACATTTTCAATGATCAACTGTCTTTCTATTTCTCAAAGAACAACCTTCTATGATCTCAGCCACCCTGGCCTTAAAGTAGCACATCCAACAGAGACTGCCCTTTTGGCCGTCACTGAGAGGTTACATGCTGTTAGATCTGCCAAGCTGTGATCAGTCCTTATCCTCCATGACCTTTCCACAGCATTCGACACGGTCAACCACAAAACTCTTTTGTCCATCCATAAATTGATGGCACAGCTTTGCTGGCTGGTTTGCTTCCTACTTGGAAAGTCGGTCATATCAGGTGACATGGAGATGATCCACATCTGCTCCCACATACTTTCCACTGGTGTCCCACAAGGCTCAGTACTTCCTTATCCTGTCCTCTTGGCGATGTCATATTTTCACATCGATTTTTCCTATGCAGATGACAGTTAATTAATTCCTCCTACCGACACTTATGTTTCCACTTGGACCTTAGCATGTCTGGCAGACATCTCATTGTGGATGGCAGTTCATCAACTGTTGCTTAAGCCTAGTAAACCAAAATTGCTGTTTATCGTAGGTGATTTATCACTATGTCAAGGTCTTGTGACCTCTACAACACCTCTACAACTATCTGATCTTACTCTCAGTCACTACACACAACCTTGGGTTAACCATAGACAATTAACTGTCCTTTTTTCCCCCAACCACTGCTAATTTAACACACATCAGGAGAAATTTCTGTCCACAGAGGCCACTCAGGTGCTTGTTCAGTCCCTGACTGGTCCACTGAAACTTTTACCTGGCAGGTCTGCCTCTGAAAGACAGTCAACTTCTTTAACTGATCTGGAATTTAGCTGCACAAAGTTCTCCCACTCCATTCCACCAACTCCTACGCTCCCTCCACTGGCTTTCTGTAACTGCCTACACCAGAAACTCTCTTTCTAACTATGTTCTCTCCCAACAAAGTTTAAGACTGATGGAATTTTTAGTTTGTATCCTAATGAACCAGCATTAGAATGTATTTTTTGATTGTATATTGATTGATATGTATTTATTTTAAATGTATTTATCGAGTTATTGAGACTTCAAATCACTTCTGTAAGTCACTCTGGATAAAGGGTGTCAATGTACAATAATGTATGATTTTGTATCACAAGTTGTATACAAGCTGTCATTCTTTGTCTTTAGATGCCGGCATGGGAAAAGCAGAAGATAAAGATGAAGAGGTCCACTATGAAACCATTACCATTGTGGAACTTGATCATGGTAAAATTAGATACAGTGAAACCCCGTTGTACGAGCAACCTATAGTACGAGCAAACGGAGATACGAGCAACCTCGCTCGCAAAATTTTACCCTGTTTCACGAGCAAATTTTGAAGGCACTAGCAAACCCACGCTGCCGGTTCCCCGTTTTCGGCTGCTGGTTCCCCGTTTTCGGCGGAGGGTCGCATCAGTCGCTTAGTTGATGACGTATCTTTCGGTCGCTCTAGTTGTTCAGTGCAGCAAAAACTTAACTGTGGCAGCGGGGGCGTGGCCAAACGGCGGTTAGTGAATGGAGGGTGGGTCCAGGAGCAGATAGGCAGGGGATTGCCTCACCTGAAGTTAATGTGACCTAATGATTGTTCTCTCTTTTCAAGTGATCGGAGGGTGCATTTAAGGAGGAGAGCGTGTGTGTGTGTGTGTGTGCGCAAGAGACGTGCTGCGTGGGGCACTAAGCAGACCGACACAAAAAAAAAACAAATAAAAGTGGATGTGAAGCCTTTGCATCTGACCTGTTGTGGCGTTCCTTATTCCCGTATTCATACGCTCTCCCACAGTAACTTTTTTTAGTTTTATATTTTTATTTTACTAGAAATCTTGAAAAATGTCTCCCAAGAAAATCAGTGATGGTGCTGTGAAAACGAAAGTAAATATAATTACCATGGAAACCGAGGAGGTTATGAGCGTTTTGTGCATCTCACACTCGCAGTCAACCACTATCACATGAGTAAGTGTTAAATTGTGTTTATATTACGGTCATTTGCTGTCTATTTGTTTTTAAAAATAGGCTACAAATACTTTTTAAGTGCAGAAATAAGCGATTGGATGAGATCTCAAAACGGATTAAATCACTTTTACATTCATTCCTATGGGGAAAATCAGTTCGAACATATGAGCAAATGGACACACGAGCAATTTTCAAGAACGAATTATGCTCGTACAACGGGGTTTTACTGTATCAGTTTCTACTCTAAACTCTACTGTAAGCCATAAAGTTGTTTTGGTTTGTGACTACACCACTGCTGTTGTAATAAACTGTATAGTAGCTGCTATATAACTTACAGTAGTGTTTAAATGATCTTTGCAGGAGCTTGTGGGAATATTAAAAGGAACAAGGTAAGCAAAAAATTATATATTACCACCTAAGCTCTTGCAGTTTATACAGTGGCTCATAAAATGCTGTGCATGAGATGCACTGATATTTGTGGTTTAGTAACTGTGCCAATCATTGTGTCTCTATGTTTTGTCTTTTGTGTGATTGAAGCAGATACCAGACACCATTGATTCAGTCATTTACTCAACAATCAACTACTCAACAAACAAAAGTGAGGAGTTAGAAGGAAAATGTTAGCTGTAATATACAATGGAATTGGCAAACCTGCAAACTCCAGTTCTCACTCTGATCTGCTTTCTATTACAGAAATGTATATTATCCATATATCTTGTTTATGTTCAAATGAAATCCATCTAATACTTATCTGTAGCTGTATTCATTTAAAAGAAAATTTATAGTGACCACATCACTCTTGTGTTATGTATTTTATACAGCAGTTAGTTCCAGTCCACTAACATGATTGGTCAAGCAGCTTTCAAGGTGTGCTGATATTGTCTATAACTGCACCATAATGTTTCGCTGTGTGTTTCACTCTGCCTCCTCGTGCTCAAAACAAAAATTCAACTTCCACACACGAAACGATACTGTTGATCTAAAATATGAACGGTCCTCAGATGAAGATAAAAAAGCAGAATGGATTGTTTGAACAGGAATGTACAAATCAAAGTGAGCTAGGGTGACATGCTGTTGTGTAAATACAAAGCTTTTTGGGGATCTGTTACCACTAGTGTAGCACAAATAAACTAAAATTTCACCTTATTGTTAAATATCACTTACTCAATATAGATTGTTTCTAAAAAATCAATAATTAGAATAATACATTTTGTATTAATATCACAACAAAATAACAATATTGGCACATTTATGTTTACATAGCCCTTTTCCAAAGCAACTTATACTAATTTCAATTATACAAATGAACAGTTGAGGCCTTGCTCAAGGGCCCAGCAGTAGCAGTGGTGCTGGGATTTGAACTTACAACATCTCAATCAGAACTCCAACAATCCCTGCACTCCCCCCAACCCCCTCAGTATTGTAAATTGTTTTGTGCAGACTTAAGTTAATTCCAAACATGACCATTTCAGTTACAGGTTTTAAACACCTGCACATTTGTTGAAGGAGGTGAAGAATTTTTGGGCTTCTGATTGAAAGCTTGTGGGTTTAAATCCCAGAATCACCATGCTGCGTCTGGTAATGCTCAACCCTTAAGCAAGGTCTTTTACTCTTTACAACTGCCCAGCTGTATGAATGAGGTAATAAAAGTCACTCTAAAAAAAGGGCCGTCTTCCAAATGCCATAAATGTAAATGTTCTGTACTGTAGGTTTTTACTAATCTTTATATTCTTCATCATTTAATGCATTTTTAACCTGATTTCCTGCACTGTTTAACAAAGTCAACTCAGGAATCCTAGTTGCCTTTTTGAACAGGAATTCTGAAATTTTTGATTGCATCATTGAGCTTTTAGTTATAAAATGATTGGGCTTTGTGTCTGTCAGCTCTGTTAAATGAGGAAATACGTATATTCACTTTAAATTAGTTTTTACTTGTTACCCATTACCCACTTGCTACCCACTTGCTCCTCATTTATTAGTTTTGTGAGTTGCTCAAATTTAAAGTTGCTTAAGTTAGATCAGGACCTTAATGTAACCTACCTCCCCTGCTGTGTTAATTCTACTGACTATTTATCTATTCTCTGTGCACTCCTCATATACTGATGCACTGAACTTCAGATTTGATTTATTTGAGCAACCTAAAGAAAGCAGACAATGCAGTTTGTTTGAAATCTATAGTCTTTCGCTTGACTTCCAACCACAAGTTTAGTTATTCTACTAAAAACATTCTTGGATGAGTGTATTGTTAATAACAAAAAAAAAGAGAAGACCACACAGAAACCTTTTCTCTAGTAGTGTTTAATGTACAAGACTTTGTTGTGTTAATAGGGTCACAGTAGTGGGTCCAGTTTAATGGAATCTAGTAAATTAGTAATGGCTTAATTTCAGCGTAACATTATTGAATCTAGTTGCTATAGCTAGCTGAATGTGGAAGAACTTGTCCGAGGAAATGATGCCTGCGGGTGCAGATGTACTTTAACGTAGAAACAAAAGGACCAAGGCTGGGTGAAGAAATTGAGCTAATCAACGGCTGATTACCCCAGGGAGGGCAGTAGAGGACAAACAGTGTAGACGAGTTGGTAAATGATGATTAAAAAAACCTTCAATAAACCAAATTTAGGAAACAATACGGATTATCTGTGACATTGAATCTTTTGTTGACGTATAAATGTTTAATACATTTAAAGTTGACATCAATTTTTGGACGACTTAAACAATGCCCTTGAAATGGAATTTAAAGTGATTAAAAAATTTCTAAACAATACAGACCAGCATTAATTATGTATTATTTGTATTAACATATTAATAATGCAGAAAAGGCATAATAAGGATATTGGCTGTAATGACATAATAATGGACACTGGAGGGCGATATTGTTATTAAAATATTGTTTTGAAAGTGGCACCTTTCTTGGACTTTTAAGTGTTTACTGAATTTACTTAAAAGCTGATTGTGTATAATATGTAACATCCACTGTTTTAAATGATTATATGGCATATTTATTTCCTCGATAGAATAAACCGGCATAAACTGTTAACTATCTTTGCCTGAATTATTAGAATATCTGCATGCGCTTATGATGATATCAGTATATCATACCATATATTTTACCAAACACACACAGACACACAGACACACACACACACACACACACACACACACACACACACACACACACAATTACTTTATATTGGAATAATTATTAATACATCAAATTAATCAAAGGGTTATATCAAAGCCTTACCTCATCATCAGAAACGGCAAGGAAAACTTTAGCTATTTTAGTTTTCAAATAAAGGCTGCAGTTTTTGAAAAGGCAACATAAAATATCCATGGGGACCTCTCAAATATTGCCACAAGGTCAAGACTGTCAGATATTTTGGTCTTTATAGGGACATTTGGTGGAGACTAAACCATGTTTACACACACACACACACACACACACACACACACACACACTCCATATATTGTAAGCTGCATGGATGGTGTTATAAAAACAGATATAGACTGTAAATTGCGTCACTGAGAATCCTGAGCTGTTCCTGTTGTTTAACAGCAGATGGCACTGTTGCATTACAGGAAATAAAGCCTAATTGTGTCATGCATATTACAAGAAAGTTATGCTTAGCTGATACACGACATGATAAATTATTGTAATGAGATTTACATAATACCTTTTACATACACATTGTACTGTATGACTATTAAATGCACAATATTTAATAGGAGACAAATATATGAGAAACAATGTTTTCCTAATGCAAATATACATTTTTTAATGAGTCCCAGTCTCTCTGTCTCTGTCTCTCTCTCTCTCTCTCTCTCTCTCTCTCTCTCTCTCTCCTGCATCAGTGCACTTCGGTATTCAGTCCTTTAATTTGAAATATAAAGGTACAAAAATGTAGAATTGGAATGTCTTTATCAACAAAGCACAGCGCTCTTCATGTGTCCAAGGTTGTTCTGTGTTACACAGATTTGTGCTTCTATTCAAACATGTGTGAGGAGCAGGGGAGTTGGTAAGGTTCTTGCTTGCTGTCAAGGTCTTCCAAAGTAGAATCCTTCAGTATTGAATTGAAAACCACAAAAAAAAAAAAAAATTCATTCACCAAAGCTTCATAAAACAATGGTGTATGGAAAGAAGGAATGAAGCAGGTGTGGATAGAAAAGACGGTATGTGAGAAGAGCCTGCCAAGGCCACCACATGGCCTGCTTCACACTCTTGTCTCCAGTTATTTGGCCCTCAGCGAGGAGTAGATACCACATCATGCTACAGGGAATTACAACTGAGACTGCCAGAAACGGCGTGAATATAGGTTGAGTCATTGTATTCCCTTTCTGGAATAGTGCATGATTTGTGTTTTTCACCAAAGTATTGCAGCCAAACAACACAGAATTTTCTGCGACAGGCTGCACTTCGGTCTTCTGACCCGTACACGTCAAAAGTGATCTAAAACCGAAGCTTATGCAATCTTCCATCTGGAATGATGGGCAACATCCATCTCATAAGTGGATATGCTGAAGGAAATGATAAAACACATAAACTACTAGTGCTTTTTATCAGATAATAATCAGGTAATAACTCAGTAGAGGTGAAATTTATGTTTTAAGGCCACTTTGGAGGGAAATAAACCTGTATCAGTCACAGCATCAGCACTTAAAGTTGGAGGAATTCATTCTGGGGGTTTTATTCTTACATCTACAAAGTTGGACATGTGAATCCCTTCATGATTCATCAAAGAAGTACATGGAATTAACCTGACATAAGTCTATGTCTACCTTCATGTCCTATGTGTACATATTAAACCATATAATGGAAAATGACCTGAGTGCATTGTGTGTTTGTTTGGCCTGCTTCCATGTGAACTCATTACTAAGGTAAAATCCTTCCTTTGACTTCTTACATCTTCTCATATCTCACAAATCTTTAATAAATCCCCTTGTACTCCCTACTATAATTTCACCATCCGATTTCATCTACAGGAGGATAAATTCCATCCTCAATCTCACTTTCTCTAATGAATTCCTCCTTATGTGTCGAGGGAGTTTTTCCTCACAACTGTCACCTTTGTCTTGCTCATTCGGGGTCTAGACCCAGATTTCTCTAAAGCTCCTTTGTGACTATGGCTGTTGTTAAAAGCACTATATATATATATATATATATATATATATATATATATATATATATATATATATATATATATATATATATATATATATTTATATATAAAGTGGAAACTAAAAAAAAAAAAAAAAAGAAAATTCAGTTCTATATAGTGTTCCACAGGGACGGGATGAGGAACGCTCTGTCTAAAGTTTTTTGAGACTTTGGTGCATATTACCTTACTTACAGTAACCTACATAATATACATTTATAGAGCTTAGGCATTATGAAACCTAAGAAATATAAGGCTCTCGCTGTCATTTTAAGATATTTGTCTACAAACTATCAATAATTTTAAATGAGACGAAGCTTGTAAACATCTCAGATATATCCAGTGGCATGGGAATAATAACTTTATGACAAAATAATAGTTTTTAATTGAAAAGTCATATATATATATATATATATATATATATATATATATATATATATATATATATATATATATATATATATATAATTTTTTTTTCTCTAAACTTCTACCTTAAAAAAAAGAACCTTTTAAGAATTACAATAACTTTTATTACTACTACTAATACAACTACTACTACGAAGTATTAATTAAATAATGAAACATATGGAAATATGAGTGTGTAAATGAATTAATGAATGAATTAATGCACAATACGAATAACGTATAAATAAGTTAAAAATCAATTTCAAACTGTAATGCAAGCAGATGGGCATCTTTACGAATATTCTAATGGGTTTATTTCTCTGCAGTCTTCTGTGTCTCGGTGCAAAGCTGATACAGATGGTCGAGGATTAGATGGAGCAAGCAAATGCCAGCATGAACAAGGGAAGCAGACTTAACCTTTTTCTGTGACTATAAATGAGAATTAGACCACTTTCCTTAAGATCTCTGCTCTCTAACTCTGCAACTGTACATGAGGATGAATCGCAAGTTGAAAGAATTCAAACTCAACTCAATTGAAACAACTATTATTTACTATTAAGAGGCATTACTGAAATCTACATCTAATCTAATCACATTTGATCAATCGGGTTTAACAGAGAAAAGTCTGATCATATTTATTCATGTTATTTATTTGGATATTTAATAGACTCAGCCTTAAATGATATATCTACAGAAAAACACAAATTAAGGTATTTAAATGTAGTTTATATTGGCCTTTCCAGGGGTAGCTTCAGTGCTACAGAATAATGCATGCATAAAACATGCCTTTATTTGCCTTGGGGTGATGAAGCCACGTCTTTTGTCTTTTTGTTTGAAAGATAGTTTTATGTGGCATTAATTTTGTGGCATGAATATTCAAAGTGTATTTTTAAATTGTTTTTGTGTGTGTGTGTGTGTGTGTGTGTGTGTGTGTGTGTGTGTGTGTGTGTGTGCGTGTGTGTGTGTGCTGTAACAGGATGCTCGTTGCCTTAAGTGTGTTCAAGAGGAAATGGATCTTTGGTGGAAATCATGCTAATGTGCTTGTTAAGGTGTGGGTGGAGAACGATAGCAGAACTCTGACACATCTATAAATCTCACCCAGTGTGCTATGAAAAGAACAATATTCAAACATACACATAATGCCTGTATGCAATTATTTTGTATACATCAAGGGGAAAATCTCTCTCTCTTTTTTTTTTGCTGGCTTCAGTGCAGGGATAATTATAAATAAATGAGTAATTCCTCCATTAGTACTTGCAATTGTAATGTCTCTCATAATTACACCATAAAGGAGAGTATAGGTGTAACCCTATTTTTCCCTACATAGGAAATGTGTAGATGCAACACAATGTGTGTAAGAAAAAAGTCCCAAGTAGGAAAAAATGGTGAAGTGCAGACAAAAAACTGGAATAAGTGAAAGTGTTTGTGTAAGTGAAGCTATGCTAATAGATGCTTCACTAAGATGCTCAGCTTCTTCCCATCCTACCTGAGCTTCCTGTAGGTGCTGTTGCAGTGCTGCAGAGGAGCAAACTGAAAGAAACGTGTTTACGCTGCCTGAGGCTACTAAGATTTCCAGCTTAAAGGAGCATCTCGGCCTTTTCCACCAGCTTCTAAATGAGCATGGAGGCGCAGCAAAGGAGAAGCTGGAGCGCTGCAGTTAGTTAGCAGAAGATGAAGAAAAGGGCAAAGCAGCAATACTGACATTTCATTAGGACTGCAGTGGAGTTTTGAGAGAAAATTGGGCATGCCAGGTGATGGAAAGGCAGGAGGAACGGAGCTGCAAAAAGAAATTTCACACCTTAACTGATTCAACTGAAGCTAGAGGATAAGCTAATCATAGCAATGATCTATTCTTTACACCTCTGCCATACAGTATTAAATGAGTTATTACATTATAAACATTATGATCAGCGGGCGTTTGAAATCATTAACATGTTAAGTCTCCGTTTGTACCTACAGTAATACCTCAAGCAAGCGGTTCACCAAGTTCACTGTATTCTCTTTACTGGCTTCCTGAAGTTTCCCAGATTGAAATACACCTGGCAATCAACAACCACAATCAACCAATCATCCTTCCTGCCACAAGAAAGACAAGTATTAGGACTCTTACTTGAGCTGCTCTTCTGGTCTTCTGTGTTTTCTTTCCATTCTTTTCTAACTCCACCTAACAGGGTTTTAGCTTGATAGTATTCTTAGTCCCTGCCTAAGCACTCTGAATAAAGGAGTCTGCTAAATGCTGTAAATGTTAATGTAAATGTAGGTATCTACAGATGAGCTCTCTCTCATGAGCTCCATTATTTCTCCATTAGAGATGGAGGTGGAAATTGGCTGAGTCGATCACCTATAGACTACAGCAGCACTGAATGTGTAAGAGCTCTGCCAAGAATCTGTAATATAGTGTCTTGAGAGCCGTCTCCTACCTGTTCTGACACACACACACACACACACACACACACACACACACACACACACACACACACACACACACTTGCCATGCTACTTCCTGTCAGCCTGCTGTTAACTAGGAAAAACATCAGTGATGTGTCAGTAGCAGGCAGGAGGCTGTAAGTAGTCACCTCAGGAGGCATCTAATGGATTACGATCATAATTCATTCATTTGGTAATGAAGCAATGTAGTGTTGATATTTTTCTGCAAACAAAACCAGACATTTTTTTTTGTAACCAAACATTTTTTTTTTTTCCCAAGAATGAATGATGAATGAAAAACAGATCATATTCAGTCAGCACCACTGCACCACACTGTGACTAGAAGCAAGACTAGAAACATCACTGTCACGTTGCAGCATAACATTTGGCAGACTAAATTAATGACATTTCCAGGTGACATTAGCAGGGGAGGCAAGAAGGCAAGCTTTTGTAGGTTGTGCTATAGGAAAGCAAAGTGCTCAGCACATTTTATTGATTCTGTAATAAACAGCAAAATGATTTTACAACTGCCTGACTGTGTTATGAAATCCCGCTGGTGCCACATATAAATTCAGAACATTCGGACCCTGCAAAATGTAAACTTCATGTTACTGCTCACTAGCTGTACAATACGACAAACTGATAATGGTTCAGGCTAAATTGGAATGCGAGTGAGACTCGTTGAAGACATTCACATTACCATCATAAACTTCACCATAAAGTCACCAAATTTGTCTTCAAGTGCTCTGAATTTACTAGTGACAAACATCGATGAACACTTATGTAAGCCAACATGTCAACACAGTGATCATTGACCACCATGATGTTGCCTCAGTCACCACAAATCCTTTTTCTGTCCTCCTTTCCAGTGGACTCAGGGGTTTGGAGATTTGCCTACAGAACTGGGCGCAAACTCCAAACCCATAGAGAGAAAGGTCTCGGCATGGCTTCTCTCTCTCACTCTCTCTCTCTCTCTCTCTCTCTCTCTCTCTCTCTCTCTCTCTCTCTCTCTCTCTCTCTCTCTCTTTTTTCTGTCTCCCTTCAGTGTCCTCTGGCTGTGGCCAAAGTAGTGATTGGCCCGATCGACGTGATGACGCAGATTACTGGAATCTCAGGAGGAGAAGATAAATATTTAATGGCCGCTGCTGTGTGGCCTTGTTATGAACGCCAGTGTTTTGCTGTTAAGTGCCATGAGCCTGTTATTTGTCATTACACGAATGTCTTTCTTTCCTCGTTCTCTTTTTGTTCTTTTTCCGATGGCTTAGTCCAATTTCACTTTCGTCTTCACCTTTTCTACCTGCAGCTATTCCTTCTACTACCTGGACAAACCCGAGTGTTGTTATTGATCCTTCATCACTTTCATTTCTTTGTATGCATATCACAAATATCTGGTTGGCTGATTAATGTGATGCAATCAATCAACTTGTTTTCTCTCTTTTATTATGCCTTTTTCTTGCACATTCTCCTTCGTAGTGTCTTTTTCACTTTCTCTTTGATAAATGACTACTATGGTTATTTTTTTTTTCTCTTTATCCTTGGTTCTATTATTCTGCTTCTTTCTCTTCTCCTATCTTCATCTCTGGATCTCTTACTATAATGGACTTTTTGCTCTGACACCACAGCGTCCACTCCTCCTGGAGAGCCTTACTGCAGACATGCTCTGTGCAAAAGACTGGAAATTGATTTTTGGCGCAGACCCGAGCGCGAGCGTCTATTAAGCAGGAACAGGATCCTTCATTAACATGAAACCTGAGAAACTTAATGTCAAGCAAGCCTGGTGGGGGAGAGCGAGGATAAACTGACAAATTTGCTGGCCGTGATCGCAGAATATTATGTTTGTGGTGCCTTATGTGCACGTTTAAGGGGTAAACATTTAAAAAAGGAGGGGCAGAACAAGGTTAAATTCGGTTCATTGCATGATAGCAGTATATAAAATGTAGAGATTGAAAACATGAGAAGCAGAGCCAAAAAAGAGACAGAGAGAGGAGAGAGAGAAATATTGTGTGTGCATATAGGTGTTTGCATGCATACCACCCTGCTAATTTGATTTTGGAATTAAAGGCAAAAGCAGCCAAGTGAAATGGAGAATGAGAGGAGAAGAGGGAATGAGAGAGAAAGAGAGCGATGTAGAGAGAGAGAGAGAGAGAGAGAGAGAGAGAGAGAGAGAGAGAGAGAGAGAGTGAAAGAGGGGGGGGGGGGTGAAGGGAGAGAGAGAGAAATATTTATAATTGGCACTAGTCCCTCATCTGATAACATTAAGCCTGATTCCACAACAACAAACATAATGGCTTTTGCAGACGGTTCCAGCCATCATCTCAATTACGATGCAATATTTTCTCCTCCCTCGTCTCGCTCTCTCTCCCTCCCTCATGCTTTCAGCCTCGTTCAACCGATTGGTATTTTTTTCCTTATCATTTTAATGTGTGGTACAAAGCATGAAGCTGTTGTCAGCAGCAGCTGAGGCATGGAGCATGAAGAAGCTAGCATGCATTTCTGTGTGTTTCACTCAAACACACACACACACACACACACACACACACACACACACACACACACACACACTTGCAACATTAAGCAGCTATGTGTACATTTGGATGATGAATTTTGCTTCCCCACATCCCCGCTTATTCAGCAACATTATGGACAAATTGCATCAAATGCTGTACATATTAATGCTTACTCTTTCTCTCCCTCCTGCAGTTTTGTCAGTATAAATCTGAATAGCTAAGGCTCAAAGGCTTAGCCTTCTGTTAAATATGACCCTGCTTAAGCATTCTCTGCTCTGATATATGCATATTGGAATGCAGTTCACCAATTAGAACTCTTTAGAGCGCTTCGTTGGGTTGGGGCTGGAGGTGGTGATGGATGGTGGAAGAAGTAGGAGCGGGTGGCAACTGCAGCTGGTATCATGGTGGACATTCGCTCAGGCTGATCAGAGTTTAGCAGATAGTGGTGGGGGGGAGAGATAGGAGTGGTGGTGGTGGTGGGGGAGGCTTTTATTTTGCCATCCATCACTCGACTGCGTTTGCCGATCAATAAGGCCCATTAGACACTTTGTGCTCTCGGCGGAGCCCTGCTGCTCAGACCCAGAGCACCAAACACTGTGGCATTTTCAGTTTCAGCATATCGACACAGGCCAAGCGCAGCAGCACCCTGCACCCTCCTAGAACCTCAAATTAACATTGCTGCGTAAAATCAATCACCCTGATCGCCCGCACGTCTCCGAGTGAGTGTACTGTGATTGGAAGGGTTATGACATGGTACATACGCGCGTGATAAATATGTAAGGGACTGGCTAAAGAGGCCCCATGCATCAAGAGTGTTCAAGTAATGCGAAATTGATGCCGCTGGAATAGATCATCAGTGCACGAGCATGACGCTGATGGGGGGGTGGTTAAGATGCATAGCCCCCCAAGGTTCAGTGAAAAAGGGGGTCTCACGGCCATCTCTCACAGCAGTTAATATTACAGCTGGGGATGCTGGAGGGGTGTGCCAGTGATGGAATGGGAGAAGCTCATCCATTCGGAGCTTATGACAAACTGAGGGACCTCAAGGCCTCATCTGTTTTGAATGGCATTTGAAAACAAACGGTGGCTCATTTCCAGAGCACTATTATTTGTCACCGTTAGTGGTGAAGGCTGGTAGAGCTTAAAAATAGTAACTGCATAGCAACTGGTTTCCAAATCTGTGGGAACCAGATCTGGAGATCGTTTATGTTAACAGCACAAGCTAACAGTAATGTGTTTTTGATGAGAAAACAATGATGTATAACAGTATGTGGGTTCGTTTTGAGGCAAACGCACAGAGCCACTTCGATTTCATGCTCTTTGCCAACTGTTCACACATTATGCATCATAATTGTCTTGGCTTATATCCAATCACCACAGGTGGCATGGGGAACATAATGCTATATGAAACAATAAGGGAAAGCAACTCAAAAATCAGTGCTACATTATTTTACTATTATAGGATCAGAGAAAGGAATTTAAACATAAGATTCCTGCCCCTACATGTGGATCGTAAGTGTGTGCCCCTCCGAACCTGACTGATGTTCTCACTGTCGTGTCCGATGTCAACAGGATGTAAAATCCGCCTGCTACACTGCATACAAGCCAATTCCAAAAAGGTTAATTAAATCAGCGAGCCTAATTTATTCTAATTAACTGGATGTTCAGTACAGCAGGCAAGTACTCTCTCTGCTTCATCAGTGTTGGAAAAAATGGAAATAAGGAAGGGAAGAAATAGAAAGTGATGAAAAGCTTCCACATAGCTTCCAGTGCCTCATGTAGCAGGCAGAATTTTGGACAAAGATATAGAGAAGGCCTGTTTGAGGTGGGAATGTGTGTGTATAGATCATCCTGGTACAATGTATGGCATTGCATATGAGTGTAATTACTTTCTGCCATAGCTGCCTTTTTCTTCTCCTTCATGACAGGCACATCAAAAGCCAGAGTGTACTGGAAACCAGCATGCCACAGCAGACGCCATGAAATTAACCCTACCGGGGGATGGCTCACTCTCTTCTCCTTCACGTTCTGTCTGTCTCTCTCTCTCTCTCTCTCCCTTTTTTGCTTGTTTTTTCACGCTCTGTGGATCACCATAAGCCTCTGCAGTGTAGAGCCGGCGTGAACATTCCGCTTGACCTCCGAAGCCTTTCATCTTCTCTTGTACTCCAAACACACCGTGCCCTTCCTCCACTTGCTTCCACAGCACGCTGTTCAGGATCAGACCTAGAGGAAGCATGCTTGTCAACAGGGTGGCATGAAGGGATGCTAACAAATCGCATTCAGCAAACATACAGCTTTCGCTTTGTCACCATGGAGGTGTGGGACAGAGAGAGAGAGAGAGAGAGAGAGAGAGAGAGAGAGAGAGAGAGAGAGAGAGAGAGACTGTGTTCATTCAAACAAAGCTTGAACATGAAAATTTGTCTCTTGACTTGCACTAACCAAGCGAACATCCTTGATTCAGTTCAGTGTAGCACTCGCTGGCCCATCAGTTGACTAGCACTCATGACAACACCACTTACCAGCCCTCTAAAGGATGCTCTGGCCACACTAAAAAATGCATGATCTGCTCAAATCTGGCCATAAAAGCATAATAAACCATCAAGACGAAGCCAGAGGAGCTTCCTGTCCCTCTCATGCATCTGTCGCACCAAAATGAGCTGCCAGATGAGTCCTGCTGTCCTTCAAACTGACCTTGTTAACATATCAAACAAGAATGAAGCCTGACCTTGTTAGATGTGTGGATTTAATTAACTTTGCACACTTTGGAATGGCCTTCAGTGAAGAAGATGATGAGAGCCAAATTTTAAGCTTAAGTGTAATCAAAAAAAAAAACCAAAAAAAAAAACAAGCAGGACCTTGAAGATGACGAGAAAAACAAGTGTTGTTGCTGCTAAAACTCCAATTATACACTAGTAATATTTTTTAGCTTCCACAATTCAATTCAATTCAATTCAATTCATTTTTATTTGTATAGCGCTTTTAACAATGAACATTGTCTCAAAGCAGCTTTACACAGATAATGTGGTGATTAAACATAAATATGTTCTTTGTAAGTATGTTTGTCGCTGATGAGCAACTGTGGCAAGGAAAAACTCCCCGAGATGGCATAAGGAAGAAACCTTGAGAGGAACCAGACTCAAGAGGGAACCCATCCTCATCTGGGTTGCACCAAATGTCCATTTGAAGCAGATATACAATGTTGTGGGGTACAGTGATGATGATCAGAAGCAAACTGCACTCCCGAGTCAGTGCAGCAGACCGCCGACACCAACTACAGTCCAATCCGTCCTCAAAGCACCCGTTCTACTCCGAATTAAGAGACCGTCCGAGCTGCACAGAAGTGTGAAGATCCAAGGAGGGAGAGGGGCAGGAACACTGGTCACTGGAGCCTCAGGAGCATGTTTAACTCGACCGAAAGAGAGAGAGAGAGAGAGAGAGAGAGAGAGAGAGGGTGACGGGAAGAGAAGGATATGGATTATTAAGTGTAACTATTGGTGTACGAAAGTTAATGTCACTGTGCAGTTTGGACTCCGGCAAGACTCGCTATGGCAGCATAACTAAAAGGGAGAACCAGAAGGTAACACAGACATGAGGGATCTCTGGGATAAGAGACGACCCACCACACCACCGTCAACAAACCTGAGTGAACGTGTGAATGTGAGGGACGACAGCATACAAATATACCAGTTCACCAAACACTCTATATCCATGTTCCCTCCAGATCTGTGCCTTTACCTAAGAGAAATCTACTGATAAAAGGCTTGACTAAATAAATCGTTTTCAACCTCGACTTGAACACTGAGACTGTGTCTGAGTCCCGAACACTGATTGGAAGGCTGTTCCATAACTGTGGGGCTTTATAAGAGAAAGATCTGCCCCCTGCTGTAGTCTTCATTATTTGAGGAACCAACAGATAGCCAGCACCTTTTGATCTAAGTAGGCGTGGAGGATCATACTGGTACAGAAGTTCACTCAGATACTGCGGTGCGAGACCATTGAGTGCTTTATCGTCAGTAGTAATATTTTATAGTCAATGCGAGATTTGATTGGGAGCCAGTGTAGACTGATTAAAACAGGGGTGATGTGGTCATATTTCCTAGATCTAGTGAGGACCCTTGCTGCTGCATTCTGGACTAACTGAAGCTTATTGATGCACTTACCGCACACCCAGACAGTAAAGCGTTACAGTAGTCTAATCTAGAAGTAACAAAAGCATGAACCAGTTTTTCTGCATCCTGTAACGACATCATATTTCTAATCTTAGCAATATTTCTAAGGTGAAAGAAGGCGATTCTGGTGATATTATTCACGTGAGACTCAAAGGAAAGACTCGGGTCAATAATCACACCAAGGTCTTTGACAGCCGTACATGCTGAAACAGAAACACCATCCAGAGATGCTACGTAATCGGAAAGTTTACTTCTAGCTGCATGTGGTCCTAGTAAAAGTACTTCCGTCTTATCTGAGTTGAGCAGAAGAAAGTTATTAAGCATCCACTGTCTAATGTCCTTTACACACTTCTCAACATTGTTAAGCTGATCTCTCTCATCTGGCTTTGCTGAAATATACAGCTGTGTGTCATCAGCATAGCAATGGAAGCGAATCCCATGTTTATGAATAATAAACAATGGCTACAAAACACTCCTCTTTCTTTAAAAGCAATGTGTAAATGTAGTTTAATCTTTTTTTTTTTAATAAGCGTGTTTGAAATTCATTATACATGCTGGTTAATGACTATATTCTGTATCTTGGAAATAAGAGCTCATATTACATGGATCAGATCAAATATCTAGTTAAAAACTTAACAGTTAAGGCTCTGGGTTACTGATCAGAAGGTTGGGGGTTCAAGCCCCAGCAATGCCAAGCTGCCACTGTTATGCCCTTAAAAAAAAACCCTTAACCCTAGGTGCTCCAGGGAAGATCCTGTGCTCTGATGCCAGCTTCCTAACAAGCTGGGATATGTGAAAAAAAAAAAAAATATTCACTGCGCATCAATGTACATGTGACAAGTAAAAATCTCTCTAAATACATTTCTCACATGAGAGAGATGTTAGCAGGGAACAGTAGCTTTGTGCATTGTGTATCCCTGGAGTTAGACCGGGCTCTGAATAGACTTTTTGTTGAACGTGGCCATCAGTCTTTGTAATGGCTTATCTGTTTTTAGTCCTCAGCTATGCGTTCGGCACAAAGCTCAGAAGTCCATTTAATGAATTTCTATCAGGGCACTATTTCAACATACAGTGCCTACATCAGAGAGAGAGAGAGAGAGAGATGGAATGCTAGCCAGAGAGAGAAGGACTGAGAGAGCGAGAGAAATGGAAACAGAGAAGGAGAGACAACTTACTCTGTTGTGTTGGGGGGTAAAGAAAATTGATCTAACAGCAATTTTCCATGCTTTCTTCTATATGACTATATGAATACATGGATTGCCTCGCACATCATTCGATCCTCCCAGATCAAATATATTAGCATGTGTGTGTTTGTACTTTTCCCCAGGGAGGTGCAGAGCTGCCTGCTGAATCAGGCTGGCTGTATTCGTGTTCACACCGGCCGGTAATGGGGTTAAACAGCTCCGCTGACCTGCATCTCGTCTCACTTGTTACAGACTGCCTGGAACCCTCAGCATGCTTTTTAGCAGCAGCAAAGGAAGAAAACAGCTTTAAAAGAACCCCAAACGAAGGTGAAGATCGAGTTTCCTCAATGTGTAATGCTGTCTTTCTTACACTCAGATCCTGATAGCACACTTGAAAAAAAGAAATACTGGCAAACCAAGTAGTGACGGAGGCCAATTTAATACGGGCATCACTATTAATAAATGGCAGCCATTATGCTACCAAATGGACTGGGCCTGTGTTATTTACACTGAGAGGAAGACGGTGTGATATTCAGTGCTGATAAAGCTGCAGTGGAACAAAGATTAGAAGCACAGCGACTTCTTTATCGCTTAATGAGAAAAGATGGGTGACTCTCTTGCACTCTTTCTCTCTCCCTGGCTTTCAAATTTTTCTTTCTCTTCCACTCTGTTCTCTCTCTCTTTTTCTCTCTCTCTCTCTCTCTCTCTCTCTCTCTCTCTCTCTTACACACACACCATCCCCCCTCCTCCAACCCACCAGGGTTGCCATGACAATGGTGCGTTGCCTGGGCAACGGTAGGAGCTGATAGGTCGGTGTAAAAAGAGATAGAGCTATCTGAGACTCCTTGGATGTACAGGTAGGGGGACAGAGAGAAAGTAAGTGAGAGAGGGAGGGAAGGAGAAATGTCTCTGAATAAGACAAGTAGGGGCCAGACAGAGTTAAAGTCTTGTGAAACGGCCAGAAGAAAAGGAGAGCTAGATGGAAGTAACGCAGCAGCCAGTGCTCATTTGCTCCATTCACTATGGAAATTGGGGCAAAGGCCAGTGAAGCCCACAACACAAATCCTCTGACCTGAACACAGAGTGAGACATTGTCATTGGACAGGATGCATGACTTAGTTTCTGTATGTGTAGGACAGGAACAGGATCAAAGGTGAATGAATCAGAGAAATGTAAAGAGGATGTGTGTCTGTGTGCGTACGTGTGTGCGTACGTGTGTGTATGCATGCGTATGCCTGCTTCGAGTGTTCATTGTGCATCTGAGCATTATTCAATGCTTTTGCTAGTCTTCACTAGTCTGTTATACACACACAAACGCACGCACATGCACACGCACACACTTCCTTACACTTTCCTGCTCCAACCCTTGCTGTGTGACTGTTGTGTAATCTAATCATGGCTCTACTTCTTCCTGTGCTGCAGAGATAGCACAGACACGCTCTGCTTGAAGCAGAACGAGTGGAGAGAGAAACAAGAGCTAAGCTAGAGGGGATGAAAAAGGAAAGAGATGAGAAAAGGATGAGAGGGCAGAGGGATGATAGGATGGGATGACTGATGTATGAAAGTAGAGTGGAAAGAAAACAGAAAGAAGAAGGAGAAAGATGAGAAAACTGCTCGAGAGGTTTGATGAAGGTTTAACAGAATAGTGGGATGGAAGCAGAGATAGAACAGGAGATAGATGAGAAAAGGACATGAGCCAAAAGCAATGAAACGGATGACAGGAGAGAGATATAAAGCAAGAGAAAGATAATAGAAGAAAAGGAGAATGGTGGTACTAAATGCAACATCATGGACAGATAAAATGGAAATAATGAGAGAGATGTTCAGTGGCGTTCAAGCCTACTCTGCCCTCAGTGGTGTGTCATGTAAAACTCGCTTTGGGTCCTGGAACTCGACCTTGGCAACTTTGGTGGTTCTCCAGGGGCCAAGCACTAATGCGCCCAGTGTGAACCAGTGTCCCACATCACATCACTTAAACAGCAACCCTTACTGACCTCAGCACAGTCTACTCCCACTGCGCCCTGCCTAATGCACCTCCATCTTACTGACTGCAGCGCAATGAGAGACAGCGTCCCCTAACACACAACTCAACACTCCTCCATCTTACCAAACGGAGCACACATAGAGTGAAGAATCGATGCTCGATGGGGAAAGGCAAAGAGTGCGCCGGATTCAGGAAGATTAACGAAAAGGTTAGTTCACTCTTTTAATAGCCTCAAGGGCAGATTAGTGACCCCACAGAGGCTGCATTCAGAAGGAGAAAAATAACACGATTTAGGTTTAAGGCTTCAAATAGTTGAAAACCTATAAAATAATGGCATACCCTTTTTTTAACGAATAAAAGTATCAAACAAGATCAAGCTGTTTCACCTTTCTTTTACTCTTTTTTACTTTTCCTCTAACTATCCACAAATGCTTCACCCCAATAATCTCCTCTATTTTGTGCAGCAGTGCTTAATTTGTTGGTTATATGATGCACAGTGTCACCAAGCGGAAGGAGATGATGAATGGTACAAAAAAAGAGTGAGAGCCTGGGGCCGGCCAAAAGCGCTTTGCTTCTGAACGGAAACTATTTACTTGTGCCTTAGAGGGGTCATATAAAATTATGTTACCAAACTAAAATGGTCCCTGGCCAAGTTTCTCCCTATACCACCTTGTGAAACACAACCGGCTCTCCTGCAAAGTGCTAATAAATTGCAGGAAGTCATTATGTGTAAAAATTAGATGTAAGGAAAATAGAAGAGCTGTTCGCATCCCCCTGTATAAGCTGAAGAATTCTCACAGCAGTTTAGATGTGGCTAATATAAACTCCCTCCTATTCCCTGCATTCACTCTGCTTCTTTGTACATGAGTGGCTTTCATATCCACAGGGCTGCTGGAACTAACTATTCTGCTCTATTTCCTTTTAGATTTGTAAGACTGGCAGAACTAACTATTCCGCTCCAACTTCTTCCCCAGTCTCATTTGTCTATTTAGCCAAAACGCAACACAAATGGTGACTCCCCCAGTGGGGCCAATGCAAAACACAGGAACGCTCCCCTTCGCCAGAAAGCAATTTGCGGCTGGTGCGATTAAGGGTATCCAATCACACTGAGCACACTCAGCTAAGACGGACGAGATGGGGAAGGTGGAGGCATTCGAAGGAAAGCTAATTCGATGCATAGCAAGTGTGTTGCCATGTATATGCGAGAACTAAATCTCCCCAGTATATTCAAACTGTATGGCCAATATTACTTTCATTTAAAAGAATGCAGCCACCTATAGTGACAATAAGATTAGCATGTAGTCCATAAGAGCTCCAAGCTCTCTGTCTGTAATCAGTTGCTTTCCATAAGTGCATCTGAGCACATCCCTTTGCTGATGACTCCTCTAATTCGAATCGACAGATAGTTCCCCTCTATTATATTTTCAAGACATCCAGGGCCCTCATTAGAATATTAGGAAAGTAGGTTGCTATTGATAGACCTTGTTGATATTTGGAGTGTGGAGATGAAGGCTACTAGGTCAGTGCTTCCTTGTAGATGAGTAAGACTCTTTTTCTAAACAGCAGCCTTTCTTTGTCGAACTTGCTGACCTCTGTCAGTATCACAATGTACAGATAATCAATCGAGGGATCATGGCCATCCGACCCAATGACTCAGCATTCTGCCTCATGTTGGCCTTGCCTGGATTGCCTCACCTTTGTTCAGCAGAGTCATCTTTCTGAAAGTTGTAAACATAGGGGTTAGTGGGGGCAAAGTAGGGGTTTCATGCACTGTACCGATGTTGCCAATTACTTTCTGTCAATACATTGCTGACTTCTATTTACCCTCCTCTCTCAGGTCTGTCAGACATGGCAGAAGGAAGAGATAAGATGACTCCTTGTTCACTGCCAAAATGCGATAATGTGCTCTAAAGCAGCTGCAGATGTGTTGACCGAGGGATTCAGCAGAAACCACAAGCGGCGAACACACAGCGTAGGCAACCAGGAGGATCAGTGCACCCACTAACTCCAATTACAGAGGAACAGATTCAATTTGTTGGAAGAGGCAGAGGACGAGCCATTATGGTGTTGCTAGCCAGGGGCAAAGTCAGGTTTAAAAAAAAAAAAAAAAAAAACAATACTATAGAGAATTTTTGCTATTGTTGTTTACAACAATAGTTTCTTGGGTTTTATTTTTGTTTTGTTTTGTCTGTGCAGCCCTTTACTAAGTTAACAACCTGGGTAGAATTAAACTTCTATTTTCTGCTTTGAGAGCCTTTATAGCCTTTATGGTCAATATATGTAGTAGTGTTAAAACTATTTTTGGCAACAGTCTATTTGTACAATTGTGATATATTTAACCATTTTAACCATTAAAGTACCCATAGAGGTGGTACAGCAGGTAGTATGGATGTCTTACAGCTCCTTTTTGGTTTGATTCTTACCTCAGATTTTTGTCTATCTGGAAAATTCTGGGTAATGCTAAATCCTTCCACTCTGATAATTAATTTTCGGTTCAGAATCAACAGCATAAATTCATGGAGCCAATCATGTGTCAATAGAAAAATCTGGTGGAGGTGTTGTGGTAATGTGAGGAATGATTTCCTAGCACAATTCGGGGCAAGGTAATATTATTTGAATGCCACTCCCTATTTTATTATTGTTGCTGATCATGTGCACCCCTTCATATCCACATTTGAACTACGTTCTAATATTACTACTGCTACTTCCAGCATAAATATGCACAATATCACAAAGCAAAAGCTTTCTTAAACTGGTTTTGAGATCTTGACAATGATTTCATTGTTCTTGTCACCTTCACAGTCACTGATTCTGAATCCAATAGATGTAACAGAAATTTTACAGCATGAAAGTGAAGAAATTGAATGATGCAATCATAACCATAGCTCAAAGAAATCTTGTAGATTCCATGCCCTGACAAATGGAGACAGTTCTGAGAGCAAAGGGAGACTCTGCTATGTATTAGTATAGTGTTCCTGATAAAATGTTTGGTGAGTGTATATGACTATATCTTTTTGTGTGGTGCCCTGTGATGAACTGGTGGTGAATGAATGAATGTGTACACATAGACATGCAGTCTGCATCCATAGATTAACAACTATTAACTGTTGACATTATGAGAATCAGTTATACTGGTACATGGTTGTCACTTGACAGGTGGTAGACAGTATATGACTGGTTTGTTTATAGAATGTCAATTGGTCGTTTATTGTGTAATATTAGCTAGACGGAATTGTTGGAAATTCTTTTAATGCTTGTGAGATGTTATTGGTTTGCTGGCCCTTGATGAATTTATTTATATTTTCGTTTTCCACTATTCGAAAAAAGTCAGCTGTGCCAACACAGCATTTAATCCAATCAGAAAACAGCAGTGTATTTAGACAAAAATGGCTGCAGGTGGCACAGTGATGCAGTAGTGTATGCCCTGTGATGGACTGGCATGCTATTCAGTGTGTATTCTTATCTTTTTACTGGTGTTCCCAGGAAAGGTGCCAGATCCACAGCATCTCTGATCAATATAAAGCAGATACTTTATGAATAAATGCGTTGGGTGCGCAAGGGAAATGTACATACTAAAATTTCTGAACCTGTTCTTTTGTTAGGTTTCTGTAAGTTTTCTACAACAATAAAGACTGGGTCTTTAAAGACAAAAGTCTAAGAAAAAAAATCATACTAACAAGTATATTTAATGCTACTTAAACACCTCTGCAAAATGTATACTCCTAAACTATAAATAATAAGTTTCATATTTGCATGTTTGGTCTACACTGCTTAATGTATTTCAGTAAACTCTAGAATGCAGAAACTTTGCAGCAGGCAGAAACCTGGGAGTCTTGTAAATATTGTAAAATGTGCAACGTACAATAATCAGATGAACCCCTTCTGAACTCAAGCCTTTTAATGACCTCACCTGACCTCTCAGTGTCATCAGCTTATACTAGATCTACTAGAGCCTGAAGGGTGCCACTACAGCAGTAGGGATAAGAGAACCCTCTGTGATGGGTGGATTACAAGCCGGTGCTAGCAGTGTGGGCCCTGGCCTTAGCTCCACTTTGGCAGGCAAAATATGCTGACCCTGCCATTCTGCTAAGTGCCCTCATCCAGCATCTCAATGAGCTACTGACAGGATCTGCCTTCCTCACGCAGCAGGATGCTGCTGGACTTTTGATCCTTTTGGAATAGTTCGAGCTAGCAGGCTAGGTCAGCTCACTATTAACAACAGCCACTTTTGAATGTCATCAGCACACCTGCTGCCATTCACTTCACATTCTCTACCATGTTTTGCTGCTGTTATGTTAATTACTGGTGCAGTAGGAAAAAGCAAGACCAGAAGGCAGTGTTCTGGAATGCTGATCAAATCTCTACGGTGTGTACAAAACTGTCTAATATGCTTCATCTCTTCTAAATTGTTGTTTTCCTTGTTCCTTGTTTGTGACTCATTAATTTGTTTTCATGCTCTACATTTAGTATTCATGCTTCATTTTGGCTTTTTTTGTTTTTCATATTTATTTCATATGCCTGTTTATTTGAATTTGTGCTTTGTGATTAGTATTCCTCTTCTTCCCACTACTGACTATTATGAACAAGTCAACCACCATAGTCTTTTTAAGCACTTAAAATTACAATATCAAAAAATGCACGTCTTTGAGCGTGCGGCTTTTCATACATCTTTCATGCACACACACACTCACACTCACACTGTACACTCTTACTCAATGACATGTAAAACAAGTCCCTGCAGGGGGAGAGATGTAGTGCACCTCTCACTGAATTACATGCTTCTGACTCATGCAATCTCACACTCTTACACACACACACACAGTTGAGACTGTCTCTACTCCATGCCTGAGCTCCTATCTCCATAATCCTCTTACAGACCGTGTGTCACACTGACACACATTCCTCCAGTCACACACTCCACTATCGGGGATGCATTCTCTCACCTCTACATCCTGCACCTATCAATTAATCAGTGCTAATGTAATATCAGACTATCTCCCCCACTATCAGACCCAGCATCATGCCACTGATTTCCAGTCCAATACCTCCTCAAATGCTCGCCCAAGGACAGCGCTCAAAGCCTGTAATCTCATTAAGAGCATAGACGGCAATTAAAAGGCCAGTACAGGACAAGGTGATGGAGAAAGGCAAGTGTGAAGGTAATGCAGGAGGAAGCCATGAGCAAGACATGGAATTAATTGGCACCTTATTTGGTCACATGTCACAGATGATGACGTGAGGCGTGTAAATGTTTGTAAATGGAAGAAACGTGTCACACACAGTAGAAGTAGAGGAAGCTGGGATATCTATGAGAGAAGATACTTCCAACAAGAAGGACAGCAACTGCTCAAGTCAGAGAAAAGGTTCTGCTGAGAAAAAATGGCTAAAATTGGTCTCTAGAGAAAGTGAAAAAAAAAGTGTTTAGATTTATTTAATGGAAGGTCACACAGGAAACTTGTTTATGAAAAGAAATGAGAATTTCACAAGTCAATATAAAATGTCATGTTCACCCCCTAAACCACCCCTAATGGGTCTGCAGACAATTTAAGTGGCAATATTTTTGCGACTGTTCTTTTCCTGTCAGTGGATAATTATGTAATTCTTAAACACTTATACAATTTAGTGTTCACAAACATGACATTTGCACAATTTATTTTCCGAAACACAATGGAAAAGGAAATTAGGCTAAAAGGTTTTGCTTTCCAGCTGTAATGGAGTCGGATTTCAAGATGTCAGAACTAGTAGAAAAGTGAACTTCTCAAGCACAAATCATTTAAAAAGCACTTTAAATACAGGAATCGTTTCTACAGCTGGTTTACAATCGTAAGCATTATAAAAGACACAAACCAACTCTTCTCGTATCAGTGTAAAACAAAGCTAATTCAACTCTAATGCTGGAGTAGTTTAATATATGTTTTGTGCAAATGCAATGTAAAAGAAAAAAATATATTAGCATTAATTCATTTTGCAAATGTATTCATACTGCACCACGTACAGTATGATTTATGAATAGTGAGGGAAATATGAATGTGAATGTATTGTCCTCCTTTTTAGGATGTCCCAATCCTCTGGTTCCTTCAAACTATGGGCTAAAAAAAGATGAATTCTATCAGACACCAGTTATAAAATACTTGTGATGTATGTAGATAGCTGCTTTAGACCACAAACTCTGAGGTAGTATTTCTGTCTGTCAAACATAGTCTACCTCATATGCTAAGCTAGATTGAGGTTTTCACATTCAGATCTATCTGTACCATTTTGAGATGTGGCCAGCTCTGTAGAGAAATGGGGATACGGAGCAGTTTAGCAGTCAGTTTTAACATACTGCAAATAGACCAACAGAGTAAAATCAAGCAGTGACTGATGTTTGCATGGGCAGCTGGAGTAAGTAAGACAGATGGAATAGGAACAGATGGAAAAGCTAGGGGAAAAAAAACCCACATATGAAATAATAAACAGAACAGAATGCTTTATATGGAGTGACAAGAGGAGCGATGTGGAGAGAGGGATATAGGTATAGCCTTAGAAGAAAAACCAGATGAAAAAAGTGCTGTGTGAAATAAAGTCTGATTTGGGACCTCAGGGAGGCTGATGTGTGCTGAGAGAAACACAGTCATCTGTTCTTGTCCATGTCCAAAAATGACAGATAGACAGGCCACAGGGAACATGACCAGCTTAACCTTTCCAGTGGTCTTATTGAGTATGTGTGCATGCCATGATTTCTTTGTGGAATTTTCTTTGAAATTCACAAACAGTTTTACAAGATTACCCATTAACCTTAATTATAAAGGTGACTGAAGACTAATAGGCTTAAGCGTCATTAACGATTATCCAGAAACTCCCATTTATTTCAAATATTATAATTTGTGATGTTAAAGATTGGTCAGATTCAACAAATATGTATCCATAACTACATTTATTTATAACTCCTATTTTTTGGCTGATCAAAACAGTGTAGGTGTGACGGTACTGGCTGACGTCAACACATGCAGAGTGCTAGTGTTAGAAGAGTGCGTAGGAATAGAAGAGTGGCACTTCCACAGTGTTTTATTATGGTTTGTTTGCATATCACTGCTGCAACTCTTCTGTCTGCTAATTCATAAAGCTACACTGACCAACAGAGCATGAACTGCAAGCTCACGCATCCCCTCGTCATGCCTACTATAATGCAGTGGGTCACAGGGGTCATGATGCTCAGCGAGACAATATTATTATTACATCACTATGTTATATTTATATAATTTTTTTTATTATACAAAGGCAACAAAATGTGTTTATAACAATGTAGTGATTGCATAGAAATATATCTTGTTTAGCTTTCTGCAGTACTCTATTAGTCCTGATTATCTTTATCAAAGTAATTTTCCTCACACAGCCAGTAATAGTAGTTCACATTCTTTTCCCTGAAAAAAATCACCAATACCACATTACTACACTTATCGTGTTTAAAATATATCTTTAAGAAATTTTAACTACATACATTGCTCACACAATGACAATTCTGTGAGGTAGAAGTCATTTACTTCTGTGGTCGAGGTATAAAAAAGGAGCTCGCATAACTATCTGACAGTTTTAGATTTATATTTTGGTAAACCTGCTGTCACCTCTAACAAATATACTGTTGCTACACTCAGTACTAGGCCAGAAATAACAGCAGAGAAAAATAACATAGGGGAAATTTCTCAACTAAAAAAAAGAAAACAAACAAAACACAATGTTCTTTCTTTCTTCTGTCAGTGGAAAGTTCACAGAAGCTAAAGATAATAGTAAAAGACTAATTATGAAAATGATTTGACCAGGGCTTTAATCTCAAAGCTGCATATGAAAGCTGCATATGAGTTTTTATATCACACTTCACGACAAATCCCCCTGTGCTGAAATAGCACCTGCAGTGTTTTATATCCAGACACAGATGAACACAGCAAGGGCTAATTCAGTCTTGGAGATTTTGCAGAAATAGGCTCTAATAAATGTGCATTATCATGATAGCACCACATTCACATGGACGTGTATATATAACACTGCAGGTGAACCAAAACCTGAAAGACCTGGAGAACTGTATTGAGGAGTGGGCCAAAATCCCTTCTGCAGTGTGTGCAAACCTTGTCAAGAACTACAGAAAAAGTCTGGATTCTGTAATTGTAAACATAGGGTTTCTGTACCAAATATTAAGTTATATTTTTCTATTGTATCAAATACTTATTTCATGCAGTAAAATGGAAATATACTGTAAATTGTATGGGCAGGTGTCCAAAATTTCGTAAATATAACATAAATATATAATATGCAATATTGAAATGATAGAAAGGATAGATTTGGGAAGCTAAATAAGAACTCAACATAGTCTCTATATATTAATATTGTGTTTATTTGTAACCCAGATAGCATGAAGCACTTTTTGTGGGTGTCTTGGGCAGCTCCAGAGGTTTGTCACTCACCAGCGTTCTCACATTGTTAGAGCCATGAAGAAAAAAAAAAAAAGCTGGGAGAGAAGACACCTATTGTCTTTTCGCCTTCTCTTCTACACAATGTGTGCCTAAATAGCTCACCACAGGAGGCCAAATCTATTCAATGGTTTCGATGATAGATGAGGATTTTCGGGAAGCCAGAAAAAAAAGTGGAAAATGTGTTTTACCGTTTTGTATTGTTATTTACGTCAAAAGTCACTGTAGGCCATGAGGTTTGAAAATGTATTTTCGTTCAAACAAACCCTCATCTCATCATTGATGCTATGTTAATATCATTTCAAAATGCAAACTATAAGTACATATTAAATAATCTTTGACGTTGGATAATACTCATTCACTTTCAGTAAGGCGTTTATCTTGGCCAGGAATACTCTTGATCTGGAGCCTATTCCAGAAAAAACTAGATGTCCTGATGCATTGCAAATTATGAAATATCTCTCTTACTTTCCAGCCGATCATTAGTCACCTACAACCTCCAGAGAACTCCTTATACTGGATATTCAGTCATGGGATTTGATTAAAATTGCATCTTATTGTTCAGTGGAAGAACAACATAATTTATTTGAATGTTGCATGAAAGCCTCCTAGACTTAATGGTCCATTTGTTAAAACGGACCTTCTGACAAAATTTTATTGTCTGAAATTCTAAATATATAAACATTACAAATGGTTATACTCTATTTTTTATAGTTATATACTGCTATGTAATGATATGCTGGTATTTTTGTATAAAAAAAATAATTTACCCCTTTTCTTAACTAGAATTTGAATCTTTAAAATATTTAAATTAGCAATAAAAACAATTTTAAATATTTGGCTAGTTATTCTTCTAAGGATCTGGTGTAAGAAAAAGTCAAAGAAAGAAAGAACTGTTTTAGTGTATGAGAGTAAGTTCTGTCCATTATTACACAGCTGTCCCTGTGTGACCATTTCCAACACAGCCAACAATTTTGCCATTACATAACAGTTCTTTTTCCTGGTTAGTCTCAGGAAACAGCATGCCACTTGTCAGTTATGAAAGCAGACTATGTAGTAACAGGTATCATCCTAATTCTGTCAAATTAGTCCACAAAATATGACAATGTTGAAATTGTAAACGTGTGCAATTACAACCCAAATTTAGCATGAAAAAGGAGACTGCCATATTGATTTCATAGTTTTAACATTTCACTTCTTTCATCATGATTTTCACTACAGAATGAATGGAGCTGAAAATCTGATAATGTGTTGTTATTTAAGTGTTTTCACATGTATGAATCATGTTACAGTGTAAAAAAAAACCTTATTTCTTTTACATTACTATGTGTATTTACTGCATAATACTTTTTCCCAATTTAAATATTATCTGTTGCATAACAGTGTTCTCCAATGATGCAAGAAATGTGTTTACGTTTGGACCTTTATGTTATTCAGAAAGTACATGAAGTTGAATATTGTTGTTGGTTTTTTTTCCAGCCTTCGACTGCCCAATTTCGGTAAACTCTGCCCAACATAGCCTTAGATTCTTGTTCTTGGCTGACAGGATTGGAGCTTGATGTTGTTTTCCTACTGTAGCTAATCCACCATAAGGTGTTGTGTGATGTTTTTCTGCTCAGCACGGTTGTAAAGAGTATTTATTTGTTCTGTCAGTTCAAACCAGTCTATTCATTCTTCTGTCATCATTTCCAACAAATGCATCCACAAAGCTGATGCTCAGTGGATGTTTTTATTTTTTCCCCATTCTGAATAAAAGTTAGACACAGGAGACCAGCAGTTCCTGAAATACTAAAAACTAACACATCTGATAGTAAAAACCTACAAAGATCGATTTTTTTCTTCTTTTGTGACCTGTAGCTGAATAATTTTGGCTGCATGATTGGCTGAGGGTATAATTGAGCAAAATAGGTGTTCCTGATAAAGTGGCCAGTGACTGTATAGGTAAAGATGTATGTACAGTGGGGCAAAAAAGTATTTAGTCAGCCACCAATTGTGCAGACTTACAGAAAACATTTGATCTCTGTCATTGCCAACAAAGGGTATATAACAAAGTGTTGAACTTTTGTTATTGACCAAATACTTATTTTCCACCATAATTTGCAAATAAATTCTTTAAAAATCAGACAATGTGATTTTCTGGATTTTTTTTCTCAATTTGTCTCTTATGGTTGAAGTGTACCTTAAAATTACAGGCCTCTCTCATCTTTTTAAGTGGGAGAACTTGCACAATTGGTGGCTGACTAAATACTTTTTTGCCCCACTGTACATTAGGGGTGTAAGTGTACGCGTATTCGTACCAAGATATTTTGGTACAGGGTTTTCGCTTCATGAAATCCTTTTTACGAGCGGAACAAAGTCTCAGGACCGTTTTAAGTGGCGGACTGCAAGTTTGTTTAGTCTCCACCTTGCACCTTTGGCACATTTTTTTATTATTAAACTTGAAAACATACACAACAATGCCAGGGGTGTAAAAAAAAAAAAACTACTGTTAGCGCAGTCTCAATGTGGCTACACACTCCGTACCGAAAATACATTTTTGTTTTGCGCATCTATTAGCCACGAACCAGGACGTGACTTTTGGCTAATGCTAGCGCTATATATTCTTTGGCGTTTTATGCCCAGTTTCAAAAATTGAAAAAAGAGAAACATGAAAAGGAGAGAAATTCCACAATGAAGGATGGAAGAAATGAAGACATTTGTTCAAGTATGCTGAAATTAGTTGAGCAGTTAATTGGATCATATGTTTAGAAAATTAAATACTAAATGTAAAACACACACACCTACACACACACACACACACACACACACACACACACACACACACACACACACACTCACACACTCACACACACACACACACACATACACACTGACATAAATCTGAATTACCCAAATGGTGTCTAACAAATGTAAACTATTTTATTTAACCATTTATTTATTTTTATTGAATACATTTAATCTGTGCTAAATTAATTTATCAATCAGTTTAATTAATATAATAAAAAGTGAATTCTTTAGATTAATAATAATTAATTCTTTTGATTTCTTTAGATTTTATTTCTCTAAAATGTTATTTTATATATTTATTTAACGAAACAGGCATTTTATTTAAAAATGTTGAAAAGATGTAAACAACTGTTCAAATGTTGATAATCACAAACGTTAATAATAATAATAAACTGCGTTAATAAAATAAAACGGCAAGCAATTTTATGTTTTGCATTTCTTCCCCCCCTTAACTGTACCGAAATTAAAACGGGATTGTAGTCCAGTGTTTGTTGGGCTGCTAAGAATGCTATTGTAACTCGTCAGCCTGAAGCTTATTACATTGGGCCTTGGGGGCTTTCAATGGTGTCCTTACATTGCAGGTGTGCAAAGGTGGAGAAAAGAAAAGATGTGAAAGCAGATGAGACAACAGCGGACATGTTTTTATTTATGTCCCCTTAGTGCTACAAATCATGAAAAAAAAAAATCAACCCTTTCACCCTGCTTTAGAAAGGTCCAATGATGAACCCACTGTCACACTCTGTCAGTGTCACACTTCTCTTCTAATGCAAGGAGACAAGCTGTTTCGCTGATACACACCAGGTCATATTCAACACTGTTGGTGGAAGCCTGCATATGAGCTATATGTGGCTCATGCATGATAGCTCTAAGGCCTGATCGGTGACACCGTTGCAGACACACTACATGCTGTCTACGTTTGGACCTGACAGCTATAACTCACCCCGCTCCCGTTTCCATGGATACAGACCTCATTATATAACGCAAATATTTCTGGAAGCCCAGACAGTGACACTGGCCTGTCGCATCGTTGGTGTTTGCTTTATGACACTTTATTCCCTAAAGGCATTCCTTGACCTTTAAGTATGATAAGTGCACTAAGGTCACGTTTGTCCTGGAGAACCAGGAAATGATGAATAAGTGTGTTTCTGTGTGGCTGACAGATTCCGGGCTATAAATTTCCTGCATTTCATTAATCTTGCGTGTAATCAATGTTATTATAAACACTTAACTGAACTGCTTTTACATCCTCGACACTCACTGTCTCATTGACGGTCTTGCGTTTTGTAACCGGCAGCTAAATATGGACAAAGGGCCCGGTAGTGTTAACCAAATTGTAGCAGGAAACTAAATTGCTGCGCTTCACATTTGTCATTTATTTTCCTTCATATCTGTCAATTATTTTGATAGATGGTGCACTAAAAATACACCAGAAATGAAGCGCTTGGCTGACAAAGTAGAAGATAAGCACTGGATTATGGTGGAGTGTATCTTATGAAAGCAATGACAGAGAAGGTTAATCTGAAAGAGTGAAGTGTGCAGCTGAAAATACAGCACCTAGTACCGAATGGCTTTCAGAAAACAGGATTTAGTGCAAGGTCTGGTGTGAGTTGGTATCCCTTGGCAATAAAAGATGAGCATGTTAACATACCGCCTAACAATATAGTGTTTAAAATAAGTATTGGAGCTAATATTGGAGCCCCACAAACAGCAGGATCTATTGAGAGGGGATGCTGAGAATTTAGGCAAAGACTATCCACACAGTGGGGATTGTGATAATGAAAGGCAGCATTTCTCCCATCCTTCGGTATGTGAACAAATTCAGTATGACTTGCTGATCTGGATGCGAATTGATCCGTGATGAAAACTCATGTGACAATTCTCTTTCATTATGCAGTGACCAAGCTAGAATGGCTTCTCTCTCTATCGCTTTCCAACCACCGAGCTCAATGTTTGGGAGGCATTGCTAGAGGAATGGGACATCTGAAATCTCTGGGACCACCTAAACATAATATTAGCTACAGGAAACAAAAAAAAAAAAACACAAGCAGTAGATGGATAGTTAATCACTATAGCCCATGAGGACCTCAAATTGTTGTGTGTACTGATTTAGTTTTCATTTAGGTTTTGAATACTTAAAGAAATTAAAGTTATAGTTTACTCGCTAACTGAAAATGAAAAAATAATTGAAACGTAACCTAATTTTTGTTACCTGCAATTGTTTGGGAAATGTAGCTCACGGCACAACGACACTAATTGTAAATAGGATGTATTTTTTAAGTAAATTTACGAAGGGGAATACACGCTCACTTCCAAAGAGAGTTATAAGCGTGAATTTAGTTTTCAAATAAATTAATTTAAATCTAGCCCTTAAATACACAGCAATAATCTACAATTTTTAAAGTTTGGTTACTCCCAAAAGTAAGAAAGCCGTAAACTTTGTTCAAAGTTTTCATTTCAGATGCTTCACAGGATTATCGTGGACATTTTGACAACTGCTATTTAAATATAATAGATTAGGCATATGTCTGTTTCTCTACAGCTATACAACTAAACTACAACTCACACTTACATTAGCCAGCAAGGTTTTCCTGAGCCAACAGGACCATTCAGGAGGAAAAGTATGGAATATAATTTCCATAACTTTTTTTGGTCAAATACTTATTTTTAAACACAGACACTTTTGACAATATTTTCCAAGCTATTTTCCATATGCAGGGTCACTCAATTGACTTGCACTTGTTTGCAAAAAAGATAGGTCTTTTTAAATAAGCACTAATCATTGAAACAGCAAATGTTTATATATCTGAAGTCTTCTAGGTCAGGAGGTTTGCCCATTTATGGAGTGTTTGCTCTTTCTGGCAATCAATGGAGTTTGTTTTTTGCCACCTGATTGTAATGAGTTCAGTTTTTCTTCACCTGTAAGCATTGTGTCATGGGGTGACCTTAGAAAAAGTTCCTAATAAGGTTATGAGTAAAACATATGAAGGGTAATATGCTTCATTACTTAGGTATCAAGGTGCAAGTGATCTGTTTGACTGCATCTTCTTTCACAATGACTTCAGACCTGCTGTCTAATTTTTATCCAAAGCCTGTACCAATTTGCTAAAATGTATCTTTGAGTTCTTTGACGTTTTAAAATGAAAAAAAAAAAACATAATTACACAGTACATGCATAATTAAAAGGCTAGGTTTTTATTTAAATGGATGGAAGATATTGCCTATCATTTAGATGTATTGAGATGTAATTTTCTTGGTTGTGCCACTTCGAGGTGTGGAAATTAGCAAGATCCCCAACATTGATTACAGCGGCTTTAATTTATGTAAGGTTCTGAGAAACCGTGCTAATAGAAAATTATTTCCATGTGTCATTCTGGCTGGTTTATTCATTCTGCCATATGTCCACTGCCATGTTATTGGAATTTAGTGATGTTACAACTAATTATTAACACTACTTTTCTTGTAGCATTTTCTGCATAGCTTCCTCAGTACTACAAACAGAAAGAGACAAAGAAACTGAAATCACCTATTTCCTTGGATTTGCATCAGTGATTTAGAAGCCTTTTCAAAACCTGCGACAGACGTGCACTTTAATTAAAAGTGTCCCTCTCCCCGGCCGCAACTCCTGACACACACACACACACACACACACACACACACACACACACACACACACACACACACCGGGCTCTGCATACTCATTCTAAATAAATTTTGCACAGCTATAAACTGTGTGTTGGGATTATCCCTCAGCACCCAACCCTGATCTATTTCTTCATTCACTTACTCCATCGCTTTCTGTGTTCCCAATTTCTTATCGCCCTTCTTTTCTCAGCACCTCTCCTTTCTTGCCCTGTCTCTGTCTCTCTCCTTTGTGCAAATCCTCACTGGTCACTGCATGACATGACACGATAACGCTTATATTTCCCAGACACTCCGACGGTCACAGTGTCCTCTCATTGAGCCGGGTGGGTGAGTGTGTGTGTGTGTGTGTGTGTGTGTGTGTGTGTGTGTGTGTGTGTGTGTGTGTGTGTGTGCGTGTGTGTGTGTGTGCATGTGTTGAGAGTCTTGGCGATGAGATTGATGGCTAGGACACATGGTTTGGCAGACATTCGGACCCAAGGAGAGCGAGAGGCGCCTCAAACCACTCACCCAGTTCTCCCCGTGCTGCCTCTTCAGCACTTTTCTTCCCAACACACACATGCATGCACGCACATCTGCAGGTGCACAAATTTAGTATTGGTCCATGTGTCCAGATTTCTATTGTGCATGTGTGTGTATATATGTCTGTGCGCGTACTGTTTATATGTGTGTAAGAGTAGGCATTTTAAAATGCAACAGGGGAACAAACTGCAATAGCAGGGCTTTTGTTGGAGGGACCCTTGGGGCAGTAGACTCACATGAGTCAGCAGTCAGTCAGATTTACAGCACATTGATTAAATTAACATTCGTTCCGAGACCTGAATATCAACCCATCTGGCCGGTCCAACACTCCCACCCACCACCACACACACAAACACATTTTCTGTCTTTCTTCATTTCAGCTGCCATCACACTCAGAGCTGCCAAGCCGTCTGCACTGTGCCTGGCCCATCCTTAGGATTGCCAAATTCCCCTAGATAGATAGATAGATAGATAGATAGATAGATAGATAGATAGATAGATAGATAGATAGATAGATAGATAGATAGATAGATAGATAGATAGACAGACAGACAGACAGACAGACAGACAGACAGACAGACAGACAGACAGACAGACAGCGAATATACTGGTCAACACTGCAAGCAAATGACTCAAAACAACAAAATATTTGGTAGCGAATAAATACGCAGAAAAACCTATAGCATGAACAGTAAAAATTACTAGTGGTCAACAAAGCTCACTTATACATGTACTTGTACTACTGAATAAATATTACTTTAGTAAAAGTAAATATACTCCTGTTGAAATGTAAATGAAGGATAAGTTTTTCTAAAATGAAAATACCCTTATAAAGTACACATACTTGAAAGAATGTATTTAAGCACATTTTCACCACATAAAAAAAAGTTTCCCTAATTGCGACTTCATTTCTCACTATTCCGACTTTGTTTCTTGGAATTCTGACATTATTTCTTGGGAAACTGAATTTTCTCAAATTTCAGACTTTATTTTTTTTGCCAATTCTGACTTTATTTTTCTCACAATTCAGACTTTTATTTTAGCCAATCACCCCTTCTGTAGTGCCATGAAGCTTTACACATTAAAAATGAAATATTATGTAAAAATTAAGTACTAAATGGCTACAATTAATAGCTTGATCTGTAAAACAATGGATTAAATCATAGAGGACTATTTTAGGCATGGTTTCACAAACTGCTGTGTCCCATACCTAAACAGAGTCATTGTATGTATGGCTAAGAATTGGCAGAAATAAGGTCTGAACTGCAAGAAATAAAGTCAGCATTACGAGAAATAAAGTCCAAATTGCGAGAAATAAAGTTGAAACTGCAAGACATGAAGTCCCAATTAGGCAAACTTTTTTTTACCTTTGGCAAAAACAGGCTTCCATAAGAACATTCTTCAGTAGAGCATCAAAATAAAAAATACTATCTTATTGTCCATTAATAGAAGATAGGGCATGACTTTTGACAGAGCACAAGTTAGGTTTAATGTCTAATATTTTTTTTATATACATTGCTTTACATTTTAATGGGACCCTGTGGAAAATTATTTTCTATTTCAGGAGACTGGGGCTAATTACTGGAATCTTCTGGTTGATCGAAGCTGACTGGCAACCCTACATATCCTACTACGAATAGCAGAATGGAAAATAAAATTCAAAGTGTTAAAATAAAAATTGAAAAACCTTAAGAAGACAGATGACACAACTGGATGTGTTTTGTAAGTCCACCCTAGAGAGCTAGTTGGAGGTGAGATGATCAAATATCGATTCAGTAGCATAAAACCCTGAATCTTTGAGTATAAAAACCTAATCCTAATCCAGACTTGCCTGACCTGTATTTTTTTTTTTTATGATGCGCACCAGGCCAATTAGATATTTTCTGCTCAATTAGTTGGTCCAGGAAACTTAATCAATTGGGTAGAGAAACAACATAGCACTTTTTCTTGTTGTCAGGTTCTCTCACTATTTCTCTCTCTCTCTCTCTCTCTCTCTCTCTCTCTCTCTCTCTCTCTCTCTCTCTCTTTGTCTCTTTCACACACACACACACACACACACACACACACACACACACACACACACACACACACACACTTAACCTCTCTTTCTCTAATGTGTAAAAGTAAACATATGCCACCTTTAGCACTGTTCCTAAGGCTGTATTGATTTATTAAAATTTCATCAATTAATGAAATCCCATTCTATGATATCCCACTACAGCATATGAATAGACTTTATTATTACCCAGATATAAAGTATGAGGCGAGAATTGCGATTGGCAAGTGGGTTAAATCGTTCTGGCCTAAACAATCACTCGATGATATGATGAGAGACAGAATTATTATTCTGACTGAAAGCACATTTGAATGGCCAATCAGGTGAATTCAAGATTGAATTATATAACAGCTAGAGAAGACCTAATCCTACGCTCAGATATAAACAATTCATTTAGGAAGATAAATGAAAGCTTTTCAGGTGTCCAAGTCCTCAAAAGGGAAACAAAAGTAGTTTATTTCAAGTTTTCGAAGTGGCACGTTGGTGTTAAGGACAAAAAAATATTTTGCGGTGCAGTGAGAAGCAATTTGAAAAATGGATAAGACTTGAGATGTGAAGTCACCCAATTAAAAATAATTTTAAAGGGGACTGAAAATGAAAAGAGAAAAGGATACAGAGACCACTCGCCCAATTTAAGGAACTGCTGAATGGTCGGAAGGTTTGGAAAATGTTAGCAAACAGATTTCAGCTAATCCAGTATGAATTTAGGATCAGAGCTTTAGACTCCTGTGACCACCATGTGGCTCACAGCCAATATTTACAGATAACACATCAGAAGATGTGAAGTGAACATTTTTTTATCTATTATATTTACTGTATATACACAGTATGGACACAGTATGGAATTTTCCAGCCATTTGTGTTTCCCAAACTTTTATCACAAAGTTTGACGCACACAAATGATTGAGTCTCTGAATGTGACAGCATTAAATTCCCTTTTCAAAGCATCCTTGAACTAGGAGACCCAAACCTGTTCTAGCATGGCAATGCCTCTGTGCACAAATCAAAGTCCATAAAGATCTGGTTTACATGATTTAGAGTGAATGATCATAAGAGTCCTGTTATAGAGCTCTGATTTCATCCCCACTGAACACCTTTGGGATGAATTGAAACACTGACTGCACCCCAGACCTCCTCACCTCACCAACATCAGTACTTGACTTTATTAACACCCTTGTGGCTGATGAACAGAAATGTTTACAAGCACACTCCAAAATCTAGTGAAACATCTTCCCACAAATAGTGGAGGGATTTATGAGACAAAATGGGGATTAAATGTGGAATGCGATGTTTAAAAAGCACATATGAATGTTATGGTCAGGTATCTACAAACTTTACATTTGTTCATATTGTGTGTGTGTGTGTGCGTGTGTGTGTGTGTGTGTGTGTGTGTGTGTGTGTGTAAGAGATAGAGAGAGAGAGAGAGAGAGAGAGATTAATAGTTTTTTCCATGCTTGTCATTAAAATATAATCCTGCTCCCTTTTCCCAAAACTTGATTCCATCCAAGCCCCTTCCCCCTTTCCAGAACTACGATCAAATAACATTTGAGCTGTTGTTTCATTTACAGCACAGACATCACTCAGTATGTCTCCCATGCTGGACTTTTAAATAGATTACATTGTCATGGCTGATTATTGTGATTCTCCTGATTCAGACTGTTTTAATGCTGGATTTGCAAGTTTCTGCAAGCTGAGCGACTAAGCTTCTACTGCATTCATGCTTAATGCTGTAAACTGTCCACTATATTGCTATTGCAAAAAAAACTATAAAAATCGGGCTGGAACAACACACGTGTCAGAGAATGAGATACTCCAGCAGTGCACCTCCCCCTGATGATGCCTATTGATTTTGATGTCTGTCACAGATGAGCCACTCGGTATGAATCTTCATGGCCGTCCAAGGTGCTGCTCAATGACCCCTAATGCTCACATAACAGTCTAGGGAAATGGATTTCAGATAAACATTATGGCTGTCAATAAAGAGGCTTATCTATGCATTTTGTTTTGTTTCTCAGCCTGGGCCGTTTGGGCCACCAGCTTTGGGCCTAATATGAACACTAACTCAAGGCGATGTTTGTTTATTAAAGATTTATTTTTGCCTTCATGTCCAACCCTATTTGCTCTGGGAAGAGGGGCTCAGCTGTAGAGGACCAGGCATGAGTGGTGTGAATTTTGACACACGGGGAGACAGCTGCCAAAGGGACATATGTCGAGCACATTCTGAAGAGTGCTCTGATGACATGCAAAGGCTTAGCTAAGCCCCTAGTATGTACTGTCACATCTCAGGGACACCAGGCCAAAGTATGTGCTCCCAAAATGACCCCAGTCACCAGTGCTGCCACTGTCGTCACATTAGAACCACAGAGATGACCATGACAATGTCATGGCCTCTGTCTGATGGAGCCATGTTCCACCACTCAAATAGGCCTGCAGACTTCTGTCATTTATTAAATGTTGACCAAAAAAAACTTTTTTATTGACTTTTCCCTCTCATTCATATCTATCTTTTCTAAACACCCATCCACTCTGCTAAGCATCAGCTCTCATACCAGTCTTAAATCTACTGTACTAATCAGGACTCTGCACATAGGCTCGCGCTACTGCTGGCATTCTGGACCAGATCTATTGGGCATTCTGTGCACCTGAACAAATCCCTCACATAATCTATCGCACCAGACATTTTCAGAGGGAATTTCTTTATAGTGGAAGAGTCTCGTCCATCATGCTGCAGCTGATAAGCAAAGTGGGTGTTACCAGGCCAACACTCACCAGAGCCAAGCAAGACAGAGCCTGAATCTCCATCGATCCCCTTGGCTTCACAAATTTATTTATTTTCCATTCAACAAAGAAGTCTTCTCTTCATCTCGTGCAACCAGACACTTTTTCCTTAAGGAAGCCATGCTTAGAATAGATATGCATATGCAAATGTTTTTGCTTAGTATGCACGTGCCATAACGATGCAGTGACTATCAATCAAAGCTTCAGACAGGGCAAAAGTGGTGGAAATGCTTCATTATAGGGGGAAATGGGGCTTTACAAACATCACTCTTGTTTTCATGGCAGGTAAAATGCCATGACCAGCACAACCGCTTTGTCAATCACAGTAGCATTCTACTCCATGCATCTATTAGTACACTTCGATGCACATGATTTGTTCCATAGGGTTACTCTCTATTTCTCATCTCTTTCATTCTTGACCTGATTTTAGTCCATTCCTCTTCTCTAACCTGGGTTTGTAATTCATCCAAGACCAGATGCACTGTAATTTGGTTACAGCCATAACAACGTCCAGGACTGTGTCAGCTCTGCCCAATGTCAACAGTCCAGTGCGCTCCTCTGGTTATTGCCTGCGAGGCCCTCCTTCCTGACCCAGGGTGTAATGCAATTAAAAGGCCTAGATTATGGCGAATAAAGAATCTGATTCAATTAGGAGAGAGTTGATGGAGGCCAATGCTCTTCAGAAAGCCTGCACTTTGCCTCTTGTCACTTCCTTTGAGATTGAGGTCAGAGGGAATGAGTAACAAAGACAGAGAGGCAAAATATTCCATCATGAGTTATATCTGTTTTAATCAATTTAATTGAAGACCTAGCATGAGAATTAGCCTTTGTGATTTTTTTTTTCTCTTTAAGCAGGAGTGCACTACAGAATTTATATACACACATTTTTATAATAGCTAAAAAGATCCAGAACAGGTTCAAAGGCCAGTGGCTATAAGGGTCAATGGGTACTTCACAAAGTATTTATCAGTGAGGTTCAGGCCCAGATTAATCCAAAGTGTTGTCTTTGATCATTCAATTCTGGTGAAGTGTGTTGATGACAGCACAGCTCTTAAGCACAGCACAGCTCTTAAATTTGGACATCTAAATGTATAGAGATTTCAGTTACTTTGTCAGTGCATCCAGGGAAATGCATTGTTCAGTCCCTTGGCTGGCATTTTCTGCATCTCACATGAGAAAGCAGGATGAAATAAGATGCTGGTAGATGGAAAAAAAAAGAGAAAATCCATTTACCTGAAGTGGCCTGGAGGCAGAACCTCACAGATGCTCGAAACCTTCTGGTGGAGAGAACCAATGATCATGCAAATGACTTTTGACCTCGTCTTGGTCCAGTTTACACACATATGCATCCACATACACCTAAATGTAGCTTTTTTTTATTTTAATTTGGTTACAATAACCCATCAGTCATTTGAGGAACCCAGGAAGGTACTTTCCCACCCCCCACCCTCTAAACCACTTTACCTCTCCAGGGTGGTACTGCTGTAATGGCATTTTCACAGTGTGGCCTTGCACTACAGTAGTGTGACCTGAGGGGAAGCAGAGCACCCTGATCCCTTTATGGAACAGAGGAAAGGAAGCTAGTGTGGAGGCCATGCCAATTCAGCTGCCTCACTATTATCAGCCCCTGCTGTTGAGGTGGAAAAGCTTTTCTCATCTCTGTTCACCCAGGGGAATGACTTCTGTGACTGGACTTGAAGACTCAACTGACATTTGTTTCCTCACCAGCTGTATACAATAATATATACTCTCTCTCTCTCTCTCTCTCTCTCTCTCTCTCTCTCTCTCTTTCTCTCTCTCTCTCTCCCTCTCTTCTTACACTCTCTCTTTTTCTCTTCTCTCATTTTCCCCCCTTACTGGGCCACCACATCACAATCAAGCCAGCAGGAACCACCGCTGAATCAGAGCTTACTGGCTTTGCCACCTCACTCGCCCCTCCCGTTCACTCTCGTTCTGTCTCTCTTGGGAGAATAAGGCAAGGAGGTGGAGAAGCTTATGCTGGCAGGCTGACCAAATAAGATAAGGGAGTCAAAGCACATGCTCATCAACAGTCAGAGCCTATCAAATATTCATGGGCCTTGACAGAACCTACTGTAAAATGGCCAATTTGCCTGGTTGTGGCTGGTGCACTAAAATTGGAGGATGGGCTCCAGCCTCCTGAATGTCCACAGGAAAAGGTAGAGGGAGGAGGCAGCAGGCATTCTCAGGACCAAGCTAGTATTATCCTTTAGTTTTCATGTGGGTTACTGTGTTCTATGTGACTGGAATGGACAGAGACCATGTGTGTGTGTGTGTGTGTGTGTGTGTGTGTGTGTGTGTGTGTGTGTGTGTGTGTGTGTGCATTGTGGGAGGGGTGTATGGAGCTCTTTGTCCGAGCATTGAAAGGATGAGGTGATTGTGGAGGGAGAGAGAGAGAGAGAGAGAGAGAGAGAGAGAGAGAGAGAGAGAGAGAGAGAGAGAGAGAGAAAGAAAAAGTAAAGAATGAGACAGAGGATTGAGGAACGTGTGACAGAGGGTACAGGAGAAGGATTAGAACAGGGTATGGTCAGTGACAGAAGGCTTTAACAGCATACTGATTTTCCAAACAGGACTTACAGCCAAAGCCTCGTGACACACAAAAGCATGGGTTTTGTGATAAAACCGTATCAGGACCGCCATGCTCGATTACAACAAGAAATAAAAGGATTCTTTTATATCATGATTTACCAAAAAGTGTGTGTGTGTGTGTGTGTGTTTTGTACTTGTATTTAAATTAAACCAAACGGAATCATACAGGATATGGGGAAATTGGGTCCTAGTGAGTCATAAATCATCTTTAGTTTACAAGTTTTTTCCAAAAGTACAGTCACTGAGCTTGTCCTGAAGTGCATCATTAAAAAGGCAAGCAACAAAAGAACTAAATTATAAATGAACCACCCCCATTTATAATTTAGTCATGAAAAATAAGGACTTCTATCTTTTTAAGACACTCCACTCCACTAGGAACAAAGAAGAGTTGACCCAAGCACCTCAAAATACATCAACCACACAGCAAAGAAACATCGATCAGCAATGAAGGTGATGAAAACCATGTGTAATACACTTTAGAAGGAACAGTTGCAGAATAAGGAAAAGCAATGATCTGGAATGCAAACCTCAATTTGTCTCCTACCTCGAAATATCTCTATAATTTGAATGCACACCAGCCGAAATAATTCTGACGCACAGGAGTCTGTTACTGTAGTACGCCCAGGAGTCTATAGTTGCAATATGTACTGCAATTTAAAATTTAAGTTGATACATTAACGTTTACATTTGTGGCATATAGCAGACCTTGTCCAGAGTGACGTACAAAAGTGCTTTGAGTTTATATCAATGAATAAATACACTACATTGGTAAGCTACATTACAGACTTAAGATAAATTCGACTAAAAACTCTGGATTTTCACAAAGCAAACTTGGAAAGTGCTAATTTAAGTGTTTCAGGAAGAGGTAGGTCTTTAACTGTCGCTTAAAGATAGCCAGGGACTCCGCTGTTCGGACATCTAGGACAAAGTTCATTCCACCACCTCGGTGCCAGAACAGAGAAGAGCCTTGAAGTAGACGTACCTCTCATTTTGAGAGAAGGTGGTACAAGTCGAGCAGTGCTGGAGGATCTCAGACAGTGTGGTGCAGTGCGAGGTGTGATGATGTCTCTGAGGTAAGATGGTGCTGGTCCATTTTGGGGCTTGTAGGCAAGCATCAGTGTTTTGAATCTGATACGTGCAGCTACTGGATGCCAGTGAACGGAGCGCAGCAGTGGGGTGGTGTGGGACATTAACAGACTGAAGCAATTCAACAAAGTGTTCATAAAATAAATGCCCATAAAATACCCTTCTGTCTGTCAGCTCAGCACATTGGCTACTGAAAAAAAAACTGTAGCTGCACTGGCTGGGGCAGTGAGGGCAAAGTATGGTCAGCATAGACACACTGAGTGTGTGTGTTTGTGTGTGTGTGTGTGTGTGTGTGTGTGTGTGTGTGTGTGACATAGACACAGTGAAGGCTGGGAAAAATTAGGTCACTCTGATGGAGAGAATAATTGGCAATACCAGAGGAGACATCACACTGTCGCACAAGTGGCGACTCTGCAGGAGATCAGCAGAGGGGGAACTCCAGAGACTAAATGACACACACGCACAGACAGAGAGGTGCTGAATTCTCCCCAGGGTCATACACCACGCACATACAGAGAGAAAGAGAGATACAGAGTGAGATGAGAATGGAAAAAAGGGGGCAGAATAATGACACCGCAGGGGAGCAATGAGCTAGCTGGAAAGAGAGTAAAGAGGTAGAATAGGTCAACAAAACGAGGGAAATTGATATAGACAGAGGAAAGACCAGAGTCAGACATAGGCATCTAGTGAATCCAGATAACTGCTCAGCACAGGCAAAAAAAGAAATAAAAAATAAGGTGAGTGTGAATTAAATTTAAGAGGCTGGACATCTAAATAAAGAGATTCGTTTATAATCTTTAGCCTTATTAAAAAGACAGAATGTACGCAGAGCACGTGGGGCTCACAAATCGGGGATGTCTGAAAGATTTATATGACATGTTACAGCTTCATTCCCATTAAAGGAAAAACTCACCAAATCAACAGAGATGATTGATTTATGAATGTGGCCTTGTGAGTGTATGTGCGTGTGTGTGTGTGTGTGTGTGTGTGTGGGGGTGTCTATAAACGCTGGTTGTATTTTTCTTCATGTAGTAAAACGGCATGCCTGAAATTACACTATTTTAAGTATGAACCGCTTTTGAATTAAGCAGACACAACATTCATGTGTGTAATGGACATAATTGCATACCTGTGAGCACTCCATTAGGCACATATCAGTTAGAATCTCTTACGTAATGTAAAGATAAATGAAACTCTGACATTTTTGTTTTGTAGGTAAAATGATTACTCGAGTGTGCTAAGTGAATCCGCTATACTTCACATTAGATACATAAAAGTATACTTCAGTAACAGAATAAATATCCATCAAAAAGTCTTTATTTCACGTGTCACTGCTGAACTATCCATTACCCATGAATGTTTGCGTGGGCTTTTGTGTGCCCGTCACACCTACATCCGCTTTATAGCAGCCTGGCCAGCATTAATTAAGGTATTGAGAGAGTGTCATTAACATGGTAATAACTCAACGGGGTAAATGACTGTGCGGCAAATGGCTGCGCCTCATTACCCTCATATTTCATTGCTTAACAAACATGTAATTGAGTGCATATGCATTTGCCTATTGATGGGCCATTTGCAGTTTCCCAGAAAGCTGGTCTCCACTCTTCAGGCTGACAGAGTGGGAACAAAACGACAGTGGGCAAACACCAGCAGGCTACTCATCAAGCCGCAAATCGCACTTTAGAAGAAATTTCCTTTCAACCCAAATCCATCGTTATCTAATTTTATCCCAGCATTGAATTCTGAGCATGTATTGCATGTTTGAAGTGAGCAAACATACAATTACGCCATATTATGTGCCAAGGTTTCATTGGTCGTTTTTTTCTCCCATGCTAATTGTCTGCAAACTGAGCTGTGAATTGTGCAGCAGAGCTGCCAAATGGCCCTATGGCCCTGGCAGATATTGCCCATTTAAAAGCACATCTCTGTGCATGCAGGGAGCAGGCCCAGTGCATTTGGACCTAGCACAGCACCTTCACTGTTTATTTGGCCGCCATTATCTTTTATTTGCAGGCTGATGCCTTCTCTTGGCGAGACTGTCACAGCCCGTAATTTAGTGTTGCATAGTCTGTGAGGGAATGAAAGCCCTGAATCAGGATAGAGTCATCATATATAGACACATGTAATCCATGCTGGATTAAATCATTAATATAATACAGTAAATTATGCATAATTAGATGTGTGGGATGCACCTCATTACACACTTTGTCAATTTGTAAGACAATTTACACGTTGAGTGCACGGTTATTTGATGCTGTTACAGGATCTTTAGACTGAACAGAAATAATACCCAGTGAATGAGTGTGTGAATGTGTGTATGGTGTCCTGTGATGGACCGGTGTACCATCAAGGGAGTGCTTCGGTCTCTCAGCCAGCGTTCCCCGTGTCTGACCTGGTTAAAGTGATTACTAAAGATTGAATGAATGAGTGAATGAATGAATGACCATCAGCTGTTATTCCAACATAAACAATGAGCATGAAACTAAATAGAAACACATTACTTAGATTGAACAAATCATGTGTACTGAGTAAATGCAAGTACTGATCTGAATAGCGGGGCATATTTCAAAAAATAATAAGCAGACGAGAGATGTTTTACTGTCATATAGTCAGATATGAAGCATTTGGGACAGTCAAACACCATGTGCTATGAGTGTAAGTGTAAGGATGCTGCATTTTTGCATGTACAACATCCTAAGTAACTGATGGTCAAGGTCATGGTGATGTAAATTAGGTATGTTAGTGGGGTCCCTGGTGGTCTAGTGGTTAGGATGCGGCGCTCTCACCGATGCGGCCTGGGTTCGATCCCCGGTCAGGGAACCAACCCCAGCCACTCTTAGTGCCGGTCCCAAGCCCGGATAAATGGGGAGGGTTGCGTTAGGAAGGGCATCCAGCGTAAAAACATGCCAAATCAAACATGCGGATTGTCCGCTGTGGCGACCCCTAATGGGAGAAGCCGAAAGAAAGTTTAGTATGCATATATTTTGGTTAATAGAAACTACTGTAAATTCATTCTTTCCAGGGATATATTTTTTTTTTTGCATGGAGGGGTATGTTATACCAGTACAGTTATGGATATTGAAACCTAAATTGGTACAGATATTGGAGCATTAATCAGATACAAAAATACAGACAGAGGTACCTCTTCACATCACTAATAAACAGATATAAATTGAGTGTGCAGGAAACAATCCAAACACATAAAGACTCTGGTTTTATTCTCAACAGACTGAATCTCTTCTTTTGCAATGCACAAATGACTATCAAAATGATGGCACTTGACATGTTATTACACCTAAATGTAAGATGTTACGATAAAGAGACAGCTGGAATGAAAGAAAAAAAAACTAAAGCCCAACAGCTAGTGAAAGTGAGATTGTTTGCCATAGAGCAAGAGAGACACAGAGAGAAGCGTGTGAAATTCAGGTCAGGCAGAGATTGTGGTGATAAGTAAAACCTGAAGAGGTCGTAATGCTGAGTGAAAAGTGAAACAGTACATGCTTGCAGCAGCAGGAGTAGCAGCAGAAAGAGTGAGCCCTCGGAGACCTGGCACTGCTGAGCAGAGCTGCTTGTTGCCTAGCGGCCCCAGCCAGTTGCCTGGGAGACATGTATCTGAGGGTGTGTGTGTGCGTGTGTGTGTGTGTGTGTGTGTGTGTGTGTGTTTGTGTGTGGGGGGCGAGGTAGTGCTGGTGATAATGCCGCTCCAATGACTGCCAAAAGCCTGAATTAGAGCAACATTGTAGCCAAGAGCCAGTCACTGAGAAAGGTCATGAAGAAAACGTCCCAAATCAGACGCAGAGGACGAAGCGACCTCTATGTTTGCTCCCCAAGCACAATGGAGGACAATTGCTTTTAACAGCGTGATTTTTGGTCAGCCATGTGTGTTTAACCCTTCTGAATGAGGTAGACACAATGGCTCGAAATGTCAGTTGTTAATAGAGGGGATGAAATAGTCCTGGTCACCATGAAAAGGTCAACGAAAAAAAAAGAAATATTCTGGAACAAGAAAATGGGCTGGTTAGAGCTGATTTAAAGATCTTGTATAATCACTCTCTAAGAGTATCTTCCGAGAAATAAGGAGGTGACATTTATTATGTGGTAATTGAATTAGAGATTTAATTGAAGCACCTAACAGTTATTGGTGTTATAATATTAGGAATAAGGTTTCGAATCATAAAGCGTGATTGATGAGCTCCTAAATATATGCCTTAACTGAGACTCGTTCTTAATGATGTTATAACTTTGCACAATTTGTAGTAGGAATACTAATAGGTTAGCAGGGGCTATACGAAAATCATGATCAAGCCCTTGATGGAGAGCATATAAAGTTTAAAAGCATCTTTATTAAATATTAATGCTAAGGTATGCATTTTAACTGATGGGTATAATTTAGTTTCAAAATTAATCCAGTATTTCCTATTTATTGCACTGTGGTGCATTTGCAGTGTTCTAATTTTCCTTAAATGATGTGAGTGTACAAGAGAATTTTTTAAGAAAAAGAGTGAAACTTTTTGTTGCAAACAGAATGCAAAAGAAAAGTGTGATATAATGTTTGCACATAAATCTATACATTCAGCATAGAGGCAAGGTAGAAATTAGATAATAGCCACATCAGTGTAGAAATTGATCCACGCTTTCTTCTTTAATCAATATCACATTTATGATACGATTTGGGGTCACCATAAAGTGTACATTATGGCCCGGGTGATTATTGGCTCGAGATTCTTAGCAGCGACAAAGGTGGTCCAGCCAGACTCGATCAGTAATGTTTGTTCCTATTCCTTATAGCCGAGTGTAAACCTGATTAAAGTCATTATTTTGGTTGTAAACCACCACACCTGAGTGTTCTCTGTATTGATTGCCTGCTGAATGAAAGTTTGCTTTAACACCCACAGGGCTGCAGAAACTAGAACCACTACGATCTCGCAAACACACACACTCACACACTTCCACACTCTTTCATCTCTTCTACTCCGGTCTTTTACTTAAGTAGTAGAGCAGTCCAAAGAAAAAAAAAAAAGAAAAAAACCCAAAGCTGCCTATCTGCTGTTATTCACCAGGGTGACTTAAAAGATAACACAACTCTTTTTGCATGGTTCAGTGCTGTAGCACTCTCTGTGATCCAACCAAGCTCCAAGTTTTCACAGGCAATTAGCGAGAGGCAGTTTGACGGCCTGTTCTCATCAATTAGCAGGCTCTGCTTTAGGACTGCAAAAAGGCTTTTGTTTCTGAATGTGGGGTTTGGGTGCTCTCGCTTGCCTCTTCCTCCAAAACTGTAGTAGATGTGCGAAAAGGACGAGAGGAGACGTGCTGAGGAGAACCCAGTGGGAGGGACAGCAAACAAGCTGCCAGAACCACTAGGGGTCCACAGTAAAGCCTGCCCTAATATTAGCCCATGAGTCACATCTCTGAAGCCACACACCCTGCTTCAGCAACACACTTAAATTGGCCTCCCGTTTTATTTATTTTTTTCTTGAGGTAAAAACGCAGGTTACATGAGTGGTTCAGCACCTCTTTTTAACTGTCCTGTGATGCTGGGCAGGACTCAATACTCACACTGTCGCCTCTGAAGATTGACAGAAGTTTGACACCGATTTGAGATCTGATGATTTCAGCTGCCCTGCTTTTTTAATAACGGTTCACAAATTAATATGAACAGTCTTGATTTTTCTTGATCTTAACTCTATTTCCCAACATTTAATTTAACAAGGTTCCTAATTATCTAGTCATGACAGGAGCTGTATCGTACTCCACTAACCGTTAAATAAACTTCAGCACTGCTGTGGGTAGTGCCATTTCCCCCAGTTGAGTAAAAAAAAAACTTCGGATCAACTAAAAAAAAAAAAATTCACTGGCACGGTAGACACACCATCAGCAGTAAATTGGACTCCATGAAGATCAGTGAACAAATTTCAACAGCTCAGTGCCGAGCCCTTTCCAAGCGTGACATTTTTAAGATGGTACCAATGAGTCGCCTGCCAGACTAAAGACTACTGCCAGCAGATGGGTGATGTCAGTGGCAATGAGCGTAAAGTATTCTAGGAGAAATCATGGTTCTCTCTTGGCTCCAGCACTCCGGCACCCCCACGTGTCCCCAGCCCAGTCCTGAGGGGAAAAAAACAGGGGCTGCATTAGCAACAGGCACAGCAAGCCTGACCCAGTGTGGCGCCACCGGTCTGCCAGCCTAACAAGGTCCCCCAGGTCGTAAAACACATGGGGTGTGGAAATGATGGTGTGTGGTGGGGGTGTCGCACATAGGAGGGTATACTGCCTTTAAAACACCTCTAACTGTAAATCTGATTTATAGTAAATGCAAGCAGGAACAATATTGTAGAGTGTTTGCACACTCTATTTAGTTTTTTGTTGTTCAGAGGATTTTAAAGAGAGAATCAATGTCTAGTTTGTCTCTTTATTTCATTTTTAAATACAAAAATGTACAATTAGATGAAATCCTTAGGAACGCCAGTTTGCAATACTCCAAACTCAAAATACATTTAAAAAAACCCATTATCATTCAATTACAGAAATTTGCTTTAAAGCAGAACATATATTTAAAATTTACATTTAAAAAGCTTTCTATCTTTTTCTATTTATCAAGCTACATATGATACTCTTGAAATACTAGTGATCCTGATCCCTTCTGCTCCCCAGACCTGCCTGATCTATCCTGATGCCCTGCTTAAGGATGAAGTTTCTTCAATTAAAAACTTAAAAACTGCTCCTTCTTCTGAGGATGGAGATTACTGTAGATAGTACAAGTCAGAAACAATGGCCTTGGACTGCAACTGATACAACTAGTTTTGCACTCAATGCTCCATTAGTGAACAGTTCACGGTGAACAGTGAAAGAATTCATTATGAATCTCAAGATATCTGTATATCACTTTATCCAGTGTTACCAAGATGAGGATAGGTTTCCCTTTTGAGTCTAGAACCTCTCAAGGTACTGTATGTTCTGCATATCATCTAAGGGTATTTTTTCTTGCCTCTGTCACCTCTAGCTTGTTCATTAGAAATGAACATTCTTAATCTATTTATTTCTGTAAATCTTCTTTGTGACAATGTGCATGGTAAAAGTGCTATACAAAAAGATAATTGAACTGAATTAAAGTTAGAAATTTATTTGAAAAGCAAACCAAAGAAAAAAACGTTATGCACAAGCATAATAAAGTGTTGAGCCATCACAAGCCACCTGAATAGCTTCAGTGCATCTTGCAATTGATCTCACAAGTCTCTGGAATTATGCAGGACACCGTATGCAGGACAGCGGTTCATTCACTTGGCAATTTTGATGATGTTAGAGAGCACTATTGCATCTAATACATCACTCCAAAATCTCCCATAAGTAGTCAATTGTGCAGAGAGCTGGTGATTGTGAAGGTCATAGCACATCATTTACATTATATTTAACCTCATCAAACTATTTCTTGATCTCTTGTGCAATGTCATTGGGCGGAGTCATCCTGAAATATACCACTTCTATCAGGATAGCAACTTTTCATTATAAAATAAAGTTGTTTAATGAGAAGATTGATTTTTTTTCTCTTTTCTGTTGTTACCTGAGTTTATTTCAAAATCATATCTAAATGTGCAGTGGAATATCTTGATAAAGTGTAGTTTAATGTTGGAAGGTTTGTTTGCTGTTGGTTGTCTTTATGCGGCCTTTGTTCTGCGTAGATGTGTATTTGGGTTTTTTTTTTTTCTCAAAATATTCCAAATCCAATATAACAGTACATTTCAGAGTATAAATAAGGGCGAGTAAGGGTTATAAGGGTTAATACAAATATACAACTAACACTGTAGACAATCAGTTCAGTCTGTTTGTTGTAACAGGGACATATTTCAAGCGAATGAAAAAAAAAAGAAAGAAAATAAAACCCCTAAAGCTAGCATTTTACACAAGAAACCACAGCCTTAAATTTTACATGGGCTCACCTTGTCACCCACACAGACCTATGGAGGGTATGAGCAAATGTCAACTGCTCATAAAAGGACTGGAAAATGGCCATTGCAATAAAAATGACAATGAATACAGACCCCATTTGCTGGTCACTGTCTGGAAAAGGTCAAGAGCCATTTAAAAAGCCTGGAAACACACAGGAACCTAGCGCATGCAATAAATATTAGTGACCAGAGCCGATCTGATATGGCCGGATGGGCAAATGTCATTACAGTTGTCAGGCGCAGTAAGGCCTGCTAGTATAATATGGTATTTATATATAAACCCCTCAGGGTTGCCATAGAATAGACATTAAGTTACAATTTTTTTCAAGGATAATCATAGAGCTCAGAAGTCTTCTTTTTATACTGCAAACTTTTCACTGATTCTTGATTGTGCTGGTGTTAAAAGGCTATAATGCTCTGAGGCATAATAGATCTAAAGGGTAAGGTAATATGAATACCAGGTTTATCGGTACTGGTCCTGTCTTTACTGCTCCAGTCCATCTAATTTCAAACCAGACCATCATGCTCACCTTTCTCATACTGTGCTCCTTTGTTAGGCGAATCAAAAAGTTCTGCTTCATTAGAAACTGAAGGTTACTTGTTGGTAATGAGAGCCCCAATTAGGAGAAACAGAGCGTCAGCCTCAGTGGAATTGCCACTTACACAAACAGTAAATCACCTTGTTGAAACCTTGCCAGTTGTTCTGCAGTGGGAAACAAGAGAGAAAGCAACAGAGAGAGAGAGGATAGGACAATATGTTTCTGAGTTGTGCATTAATATGGTTTTGGTTCTGCACTGCAACAAGGTTAGGTTCTTATATAATTATTGTTCACTGAAATGTATGCATATATATTTTGGAAATCCTAATTTTATAGCACTTTTAACAATGGATATGGTCTCAAAACAGCTTTACACAGATAATTCGGTACATCTGACATTTCTATTCACATGTGGTTCTTCCCCAAACAGTTTTCACAAAGCTGGAGGCACACAATTGCACAGGATGTCAGTAGAATTCAATTTTCCATGCACTATAAGACCCAAATCTGTTCCAGCATGCCAATGCCCCTGTGCTCAAAGCGAGCTCCGTGAAGCGAACCCATGTTTACATGGGTTGGAGAGAAGATCTTGAGTGGCGTGCTATACAGCTCTGACCTCAACCCTATTGAACACATTTTGGATCAATCACTGACTACACCCCAGGCCTCCTTACCCTACATCAGTACCTGAATTTAATAAAACCCTTGTGGCTGAACGAGCACAAATCTTCACAAGCACACTTTTCCCACAAGAAAGAAAGATATTATAACAGCAAATTGGGAAATAAATGCAGAATGGGATGTTCAAAAATATACATACGAATCTTATCTTGAGGTCTTGTTGATATAGTGTATTTAACACAAAGCAATATTACACCGTTTTGTAACTGTTTTCTAACAGTACCTCTGTGAGTTTCCCAGTTTAGTCATATATAAGAGTCAAATATGATCAATAATAAGAGCCAGGCGGCCTCTGTCTATCTGAGAAGAGGTAGAGCAGATTTAAGGAGACAAAGCATGAAATGAAGTGAACTGGGCTGTGACAGAGAGGATGTGGGATAAATTCACTCATTCGCCTTTCTTTTTTCATTTTCTTTCTGGTAGTGTAACCTGACCTCAAGTTCACAAATCATACTTAACTGAGCATCACATTTCTGACAACTTCTGGAATTAAATTTGCCAAATAGTCAAGCTCTTTGATTTAAATATTTTGTTATTTAGACTCTAATTGTATACATGTAGTTTGATATGCAGCCTTCACTCATCTACGCTTTACACTTCCCACACACCCATTAAAATATCCATTATGTGATAGCGTCACTAATGCTGCTCTACCTGCTCTTTTACGTTTCAATTCAGTCTTAATCTTAACCTCAGGTAATATTTCTGTTTCAGTATTGTTTTCTTTTATTGTCGGGTAGTCATGTTGCCAAAAGCTCAAACTCGTTCGATAAGATATTATACCTCAAAGCACGTAACATGCAAAATCTGAATACGAATTTTTGTTTGTTGAACACATTTAGAACATAAAGTGATTATGTATCAAATGTAATGATGACTGCATGAAAAAAAAAAGATCGCAGAACATCCCGTTTTATTGATCCACAGCTGCCAACAATCTCAGGTCGGCTGTGACTAATGACTCGCCCAAGTATAACCTAATAGTTTCATTTTCAGTGATTAGACATTTATAAATGACCTCCGCTAACAGTCGCTAAATAGTGCCCAATAGAAAACCTCATAAATATTGGCCTATAGAAGTCTCATAAATTACCAGATAACGGAGTATCAGATATCCGCACGGCATATTGCACAGCATGGCAAGCAATCTGTTATGGAACTGGAGCAAAAACACTACACATATGTTTATAGTAACCTAATCTCATGGCACATCAGTTTGATTGACCATAATTTATAGATTAGATGGCTCTCTTTTGACAGTAAAAAGGTTGAGTGGATGTGGATATATGGATATCAGCTGAAGAGTACCCTCTCTGGGACTATCAAACCGCAGTCCTTGACTTTCACATTATAATGATATGTTAGATTTGGTACTTGTGTGCCATAAGACTTCATGTGCACTATTACTGAATGTATTGAATGATTGAACTGAAGTGGTATTGGATATGATTACCTACAAAAATAATGTACTTTTGATCTCCACAAATCTATTTAGACTCAGGATTTCTTTTTAAATCCAATCATCATGTTAGTAGATCCTACCTATTCCAGCTGTCTAATTAATTCCTTTTATACTGATATATAAAGAGGGAAAATAATGAGAGGAGAATGATGAATAGAGTGAATACAGACTGGATCAGATGACACTGGGGTCTGAGCTTTAGGCAGTACCTCCCTTCATTTTTACACGCACACATAGTGCCGCAGTCCAGATAACCAGCAGCATGAAATTACACACATCATTATTTTACATCTCTGGGTCAGTGTCAGGGAGAGCTGCCCTCTCTGATTACTCCTCCTCACTCTTTGGGTGTATATCCTATTTATTTTCATCTACAGTGAGGAAAATAAGTATTTGAACACCCTGCTATTTTGCAAGTTCTCCCACTTAGAAATCATGGAAGGGTCTAAAATTGTCATCGTAGGTGCATGTCCACTGTGAGAGACATAATCTAAAAATAAAAAATCCAGAAATCACAATATATGATTTTTTAACTATTTATTTGTATGATACAGCTGCAAATAAGTATTTGAACACCTGAGAAAGTCAATGTTAATATTTGGTACAGTAGCCTTTGTTTGCAATTACAGAGGTCAAACGTTTCCTGTAGTTTTTCACCAGGTTTGCACACACTGCAGGAGCAAATTTGGCCCACTCCTCCACACAGATCTTCTCTAGATCAGTCAGGTTTCTGGCCTGTCGCTGAGAAACACAGAGATTCTCTATTGGGTTTAGGTCTGGAGACTGGCTAGGCCACGCCAGAACCTTGATATGCTTCTTACAGAGCCACTCCTTGGTTATCCTGGCTGTGTGCTTGGTCATTGTCATGTTGGAAGACCCAGCCTCGACCCATCTTCAATGCTCTAACTGAGGAAAGGAGGTTGTTCCCCAAAATCTCGCAATACATGGCCCCGGTCATCCTCTCGTTAATACAGTGCAGTCGCCCTGTCCCATGTGCAGAAAAACACCCCCAAAGCATGATGCTACCACCCCCATGCTTCACAGTAGGGATGGTGTTCTTGGGATGGTACTCATCATTCTTCTTCCTCCAAACACGTTTAGTGGAATTATGACCCAAAAGTTCTATTTTGGTCTCATCTGACCACATGACTTTCTCCCATGACTCCTCTAGATTATCCAAATGGTCATTGGCAAACTTAAGACGTGCCTGGACATGTGCTGGTTTAAGCAGGGGAACCTTCCGTGCCATGCATGATTTCAAACCATGACGTCTTAGTGTATTACCAACAGTAACCTTGGAAACGGTGGTCCCAGCTCTTTTCAGGTCCTGTGCTGTGTTTTTTTCCAGCTCCTCCCGTTTGTAGTTCTGGGCTGATTTCTCACCTTCCTTAGGATCATTGAGACCCCACGAGGTGATATCTTGCATGAAGCCCCAGTCCGAGGGAGATTGACAGTCATTTTTAGCTTCTTCCATTTTCTAATGATTGCTCCAACAGTGGACCTTTTTTCACCAAGCTGCTTGGCAATTTCCCCGTAGCCCTTTCCAGCCTTGTGGAGGTGTACAATTTTGTCTCTAGTGTCTTTGGACAGCTCTTTGGTCTTGGCCATGTTAGTAGTTGGATTCTTACTGATTATATGGGGTGGACAGGTGTCTTTATGCAGCTAACGACCTCAAACAGATCCATCTAATTTAAGATAATAAATGTAGTGGAGGTGGACATTTTAAAGGCAGACTAACAGGTCTTTGAGGGTCAGAATTCTAGCTGATAGACAGGTGTTCAAATACTTATTTGCAGCTGTATCATACAAATAAATAGTTTAAAAATTATACATTGTGATTTCTGGATTTTTTTTTTTATTATGTCTCTCACAGTGGACATGCACCTGCGATGACAATTTCAAACCCCTCCATGATTTCTAAGTGGGAGAACTTGCAAAATAGCAGGGTGTTCAAATACTTATTTTCCTCACTGTATATAGGAACTTCTCCCTTGTCCCTTCCATTGAAATGCATATTTACAATAGGTCACCAAGTCTAAGCTGCTACCTCTCCTTCTCCCTATTCGTATTCTCGCTCGCTCTTCTTTCCACTCCCTCACGTCTGTCCTTGTCAAATCCAGAACATTCATTTCATCATCTTGGAATCACAAAATATTTTCAAATGTTTTTCTGTTTCTACCGACAGGACAGCTCCCTAGAAAAATGTAGTAGGGTGACAAAAAATATAGATATCTAGATGGCTTTATTTTAATAGCAATCATTATACAAAAGTATTAGTTGAGTATTTCACTACCGTTTATAAACAGCATGCTGAGTGTCCAAGCTGGCTTTCTATAACTGATACAAGAAAAACAGTAGTACTTGTCCAGTTAGCTGGTTATCGTGTCCATATTATGTTGCTCATAACAATAAACTGTCTGCAACTGCAGTAAAAGATATTTATTGTTGAATAACTGACTTATTTGTAGATCTGAGCATCAGTATATAGACTGTGGTCATTACATTTTCATTACCGCCATTAAAAAGGAAATCATAAACATTTACGTACTGATTAACCTGTTTGTTTATATACAAATGCAAAATACTCAGTAGCTAGTGCACCAAGCAACAGTAAGAAAAACACTACATAGGAAAATAACATTCATTTGCTACATTCCCCATCAAAGAATTGTTATGTCTGCTGGGTAAATGTTTACTTGGTCCGACCTCATCCACAGCTAAAAAAATCTGAGCTTTTTGATGTCACCCATATATCGGTAGCAAGGTATAAAAAAATCGGAAATGTTATGGCTAAACCGTTGACTTTGGTACCACTGCTTACTATATTGCATCTCTATCCCCCTCCAAACCACCAATAAAGGATGAGCCTAAAAGCCAGAAGGAGCATAAGAGAAATAACACCTTCAATAGAGAGAACGAAAAGAAGGCGGTTGGTCATCCAGGCTGGCAGCACCACATTATAAGAATACCTTCGCTCCTCAACAGCCTTTCTGTCAGCAAGTGCCCAAACCACCCCATAAAACCATTCAGCTGAGGAGAAATAAACCAACATTGGATGCAGCAAAAACAAGGTGTCAAGGGAAATGGTTTCATCAAGTTCAGCTCGTAAAAGATAGATTTACACACACGTCATAAAGGGGGTAGGGTTTGTTCGTCCTGGCAACACTCCCCTTCATAGTGTGTGGATCGTCAGCACTGACCACTGCATCTATTTACACCATCATGGGAGATGTAGTCAAGGCCAGAGCCGTAACTCATGTGGCCAGGTGGAGAGAAAATAGGGGCTAATCCAGTAAAATAGATATCGAATGCAGTTCAAGAGCAAAGAATACAGGCACAGTGATGGGTGAGTCTCATAAAACTTCCTGATAGATTTGTTACCCTCAGCTTTTGGTTTCTATTACCCTCTAACACCCCCTGCTAAAATCCATCCCTTTCTCTTTCTTCCTTTACCTCACCTGCAATCTCCTAGTCTTACTGCTCTAATTCTTCAGAATACTGACCTCAGAGAAAGCTGATGACCACGAGCAGGATTCTGTCACCACCCCACTGCTATCGTCCTCATCACACTCCAGCAGGACAGACACAATTGTGCCACATGGCGCCTGCATCTTTCGTGTGACGGGTCACTTTCAATCCAGCCACAGACTGTTTGAGCCGCAACCCCATAAATACGTCCTTCGGCCCTGACCGTTGCACCTTATCAATCATGTTTTCATTCAGCCACAAGGTCAACAAGAGCGATAACCCTCTTCGGAGAGAAAAAGTGTCTATAAGACACTCGGAATCTGTCAAAATACATGACAAAATGTATATATACATGCAGAATAGAGTAGTGCTGGGTCATTTCTCTCAGTAATTACTCACATACTTCTCCATGTTTCATGCTAATTAAGAACACTAGAACATTAGCAGATAAAACTGATTCTAGAGTTTAAAAAATAAACAATATTTTTCAAGATATAATTCAATGTTTCAATAGTATTCTTAAAATACAAATATATTCGTTACCATTTTAATTCTCAAACCTGAACGGTGAGAAGCTGTTCATTCATAACTGTTCTGAGGTTTATATTCTATTATAAATATCGTGTTCATTTATTCAACAATCACATCCAAAGTGATTTACAAAAGAATTGAGACGGAACACAATACATACACTGATCAGGCATAACATTATGACATTATAACATTATGAACAGTGAATTGAATAACACTGATTAACTCTTCATCATGGCACCTGTGAGTGGGTGGATTTATTGAGCCCCAAATTAACATTTTGCCTTCGAGGTTGACGTGTTAGAAGCAGATAAAATGGGCAAGCTTAAGGACGTGAGCTAGTTTGAGGAGGAACAAATTGTGATGACTAGACGACTGCAGCTCTTGTGGGATGTTCCTAGTCTGCAGTGGTCAGTATCTATTAAATGTGGTTCAAGGAATAAACAGTGGTGAACCGGGACAGGGCCACAATAAGAGGCTTATTGATGTACGTGGGGAGCAAATGCTGGACCGCGTGGTCCGATGCAACAGACGAGCTCCTGTAGCTCAAACTGCTGAAGAAGTTCATTCTGTTAATGCTTGAAGTGTCAGATTTGTTTAGGAAGCAAAAGGGGAACCAACACAATATTAGGCAGGGGGTCATAATGTTATGCCTGATCGGTGATAGCTGATCAGAGGGCAGTTCAGGTTCCTACTCAAGGTTCAAACAGTGAATCTCTGACAGTCCTGAGATTGTCTACACTGTTAGTGTATACAAAATATTTTCGATGTCTTTAAAAATGTATTAGGCCCACATTCACTCAACGGTTTCCAGCAGTGAGAAAGCATTAGCTTTTACTTCTGTCAAATGCCCCCAAGCTCTGCATGCCCCTGAGATCTGCCATGCAAATCAGAGGTGCATTTACATACCTGACTAAACAAATCCGAATTAGAGTAGACAATCAGCACACATACCGAGAGAGAAATTAGATCTAAAAACACCTCTCTGTAGTGTAGTGAAAATAATGTGGTGCTGTGTTTTAAGGATTGGTGTGCTTGTGTTTGAAAGAGTGCTCAGGTTTGTGCTGATGCAACACAGAGCACACGGATTGGAGTCGGAGCGTAATTTGACTGTGGCCATGTGATAGTCAGTATTGATTTTGATGTTAAGCTGTCCATGCTGAAGTCACAGATGATGACCTCTTCATGGTGATAGAAAAAAGGAAGTTGCCATGAATCTATCCAACAGCATATGGGTACAGCCATGTTACTGCCAGATGTTGCCTATACCCTGCAGAAAAAAACTTTGGTCTAAAAATAGAGATCCAGGCTACGGCTCCTTCTGTCCGACTGCTTCTATGCTTTAATTAGAGCTACCTGAGTCCAGTCACTGCAGTACTGATATAATGCAGATAAAAGAACAGTGAATCCCATCCTAAGCTAATTGCACAATTTGCGTTTGAAGTACTGAAATTTAGGCTTGTCTCGGAGGTATCAGACATCAAATATCACAGATACTCTCAGATGTGCATTCAGAAGCATTAGATCTTAGAGATCGAGGTGAACGGTCAAAGCAGATTCCAGAGCATGACTGGGGTCAAAAAATCTTTCCTTCATAACTTTTCACCAAAACGTCACACAATGGGAGACAGGACAAGAAAGAGATATGAGGAAAAAAATTAAGTGTTATGTGCCAGGCAGCCATAAAAGTACCAACTGCTGAAATGCCTTCCTCCCCCTCTTTTCTTTTTTTTTCCATTTCATTCCTAGACGAAGACGTGCTCCCTCCTGTCTTCCTGTTCTGCATCCCTTTGATGCTCCTCAGCAGAGCTGGGAAACAAAGCAGTCATTAAGGAAAGAAACTTGTCTCCTGCAACTTTGAGGGCCCATCAGAATACACAAATCGACTGAAGCTCTTGTCAATGTTGCTGAGGTTGTTTTTTTACATGTAGTACGCGGGTTCCCAGTTGCCACACTCTGTTTCTCTGATTACAATTTACAACCGAACTGCAGCCAAGGAAGGGACATCCTATTGTGCATCCTGTTGAGGGAACAATTGACGAGCTCATTAAAAATACTTCATCCATTGTCACTGCCAATTCCTTTCGAAATGCGTATCATCTGACTGGTATGTTTTATTGTTCAATAACAGATAACTCATTATGTTTGTCAGCTTGAAGCTATATGCAAGCCTTAACCCACTCCGACTTCTGTCTTTCAATGATATGAAATAAACAAACATCTCTGGGGAACTATTTCACTTTGAACGTTTAACTGAAATATTCAGTACACTTTTCTCTTTTTACTTTTCCGTGGCTTTAAAAAAAAATGATTCAGACTGCCAATGGTGGCAGATGGGAGCACTGAACTGCAAATTCTTGCCACCATCCCATCTTCCCCGATCTTCTGTTGTGTCTTCTGGAGCAAGTGCGCCTTCCAAAGCCCACACAAACAAGCATCCTGAACTCTAAGCCAGTCGTTCGTTGTGATTCAAACTCTCACTTGAGGGGTGTTTCGGATTCTTCTAGGTCCAGACATGGGCCAGATGTTCAAACGTTGCCCCATGGCTATATCAGCAACAAGAGGACACTGCATGCTTTCCACCCTCTCTGACAAGGCAATCTTTTCCACATAGGCTGCTGACCCCCATTCGCACACCATCTGTCTGCAGCTCCTCCTGCATGTGCTATCACACACTAAAGGCTGTTTCCCTCTCCAAATATGTACTCAGCGATCAGGGGCATTATGAATTCAATTCAGTAGAGGATGTTTGCACAGTTGAACACTGATGGAACTCTACTACAGAGACCTGTTTTTTTTTTTATCTTCTTCAGAGTATAAGTTATCACAGTTTTGGAAAATTTCCAGCCCAGAGCAGATTTTCTCTGGAAAAGATGTTGTGAGTAATCCCTATTGTACACTTGTGCAATGGCATGAATTCCCATGTGGTGAATAACAAGTTTCTTTCACATATCCAGTTTAAAGCCACGGTATCAGAACAGGAGGGATGATCGTGTGATGACCTCAGCAGTAATCCAGACAGGTGTGGCAACGCTGTGAGACATTTACATGACAAGTATAAGGCTAAGAATGTTGAAGCACCAGCCATCTAAACCAAACAAGAAGCCAAGACAAGAACAACTGCAACACATTATATAATATTATATTTAATAAGCCTCATAAACAAAATAAATCTCTGCTGAGCTGACAAGCTGAATTATTCTTTCTATTATTAATACTATCGATATATTATTGTGTTCCTGTTCATTTGATTATGCTCAGGTTTTCTTGCACACGTGGAACTTGCCCGTGACAGAAGTTTACTACCACACACACTCCGATACACTTCAAAGCGCCCGTGGCTGTTTGCTGCATTGTTAGCACCGAACATGCGAATGTGTAGATCTCAAGCTTCCTGCCGCATGGTCGACAACTTCCCTTTCTTCCTCTGTGCATATGCCTTATTAATGTAACGGGTGGGAAAGATGTGCGCAGACATCATTACTCTGACAGTGTGATGCATTTGTTTGCCTGATGAAGCGATTCGGATGCACTTTCATGTAATATGTAGTGGAACGCGTGTTAACATTCGATGCAAACACCACATTTTCTGTCCTGTGCGACTGTGGAGTATACCACATGTATCGAGACAAGCAGCAATCACAGTCACTTTCGTCAACAAGCTCCCAAATTGAAGGTGTAAATGTGGCAGCAGATGTAACACTGACAACACCCCCTTACTTCCCCCCAAAAAAGTCAAGGAAATTCAGCCAGGGGCAACAACCAACCTTTTGAGGAACTGTTCTAAATTTGTCATGGAATATTTGAGATAACAAACTCTAATCTTCCCCTGTCTGTGTGGCACACATCAACCGATCATGTTTATTTATGGGCAAATGGTGCATCTATATTTTGGAATCTTGTTCTCTGGTCCACAATTGTGACAAAAGGAGACAATGACAACATAATGGGGTCTTTGTGGAAATTAATGGGAAGAAAAGTAACTTATATAGTATGTTGCGTATATAGTAATGTGTAGTGTGTGTGTGTGTGTGTGTGTGTGTGTGTGTGTGTGTGTGTGTGTGTGTGTGTGTGTGAATGCATACAGTGACCTCATCCCACAGTCTGTACTCACATAACTTGCTTAAGAGCTAAAGTGAAGAAGTGAACTAGCTTTGTGTTTGCAGAACACGTGGTGGTTGTGTTTTTATTCCTCCTCTTTAATTAGCTGGGCTCCTTGTGACACCATACCAAAATGTGAGAATCCCTGTGCATTTCTGTGTGTGTGTGTGTGTGTGTGTGGGTGGGTGGATGGGTGGGTGGATGTCATTCTACGATATTGAATTATTTTATGACACTACTGTATGCTAAGATACAAAGTCTGGTATGAAAATCTAATATAATTTTAATTAATATACTTGCAAACACTTTATACTGAGATGTTGCTCTCTTTATACTAAGCTAGTATTCTACTACTATTCTCAGTGAGCACTTTACCAGGAACACTATAATAAAAGTGGGTAGGGTCTCCCTTTACTTTAAAAAAATGAATTCATGGCTTTGATTCCTCAAGATGTTGTAAACGTTCCTTTGAGATCAGGTCCATGTTGACATGATATCATGCATTAATACTAATCAATCTTTACATAAATGTCATATACTATTTGAGTATTGTTGCTGACCATGTGTGAATCTATACATATTTTAATGTCTACTTCGTGACAGTGCGCCATGTCATACAAGTCATCTTAAATTGGTTTCATGAACAGATTTCTCTCTCTCTCTCTCTCTCTCTCTCTCTCTCTCTCTCTCTCTCTCTCTCTCTCCTTGGTCTTCCTCTTTTCCTCCTTACTGGTGGCTCCATCCTCAGCATTTTCCTACCGATATACCTGATGTCCCTCCTCTGCACATGTCCAAACCATCTCAATCTCACCTCCCTCACCTTGTCTCCAAAACGTCCTACATGCACTGTCCCTCTAATAAACTCATTTTTAATCCTGTCTAACCTCGTCACCACCAACAAAAACCTCAACATCTTCAGCTCTGCTACCTTCAGCTCCACCTCCTGTCTTTTACTCAATGCCACTGTCTCTAATTCATACAACATTGCAGGTCTCACCACAGTCCTAAAAACGATTAAGAAAAAAATATAGTGAGGAGAAATCCATCTACATATTAAATATTTGTCACAAATTATTGGTTACTAAATAATAAAAGTATAGTGCATCACACTACTGAATTATTTGCTGATGCAGTGAATGAGGGATAAGACTGGGAAAAAAGTATATAGTATGTAAGTATGTTACTATCAACCTCAAGATGCATGCTACAGTGCATATTGTGAGGACTGTCATGCCATTAGAGAACTTAGTGAAAAGAATATCATGCCAGATAATTAGCAGAAGGATGCACTGTTTGCTCAAGATAAGATAAATGACTTAATTAATCAAGCTGACTAGACATGTTGCACTAGTGAAATCATCTCCGATAATTACACAAATAGTTTTTGAGTGACTGAAGATTGCTAAGAACATTATCTTAATGATTATGCAGTGGAAATAAATGGGAAAAGTCGTCAGAATTCCTTGAGAACTCTCGCCATCGCATGTCTTGTGGTGCGCAGTTTACTGCCATTGGGAGAGTTATAGAGAATTCCTAGGAGTTCTAAATCATACAGTGCTTAAAAAAAAAACTCGTTTCTCCAAACTTCCAGTCTCTTTCCTCTGTTACTGTCATATCCAAACTACACCTTGCCCTGTACAACAGCAGCTACAGCTCACAAATGAGATGAAGAAATCCAGACAGACTGAATTTCTTGCTGAAGGCTTGTAGCGTTGGTGTTCTTCCAGCAAAAATATGTGCCATAATACTGAGCTATGCCAAGGTGAGCAGGCTCTTTCTCAACATGTACTTCTGACTTGTTAAGCGAAGGGAAAACACACTCACAAAAGAGTAACAAACGTGAACCAAGGCGAGTTTTTTTGTTGTTGTGCAAAAGCACCAGAGGTCTATTTGCAATCTGGTGGGAGGCAGATTGGAATGTTGCGATGGCTTTTAGGTTACCCCCCCCTTTACCCTGGCACCTACATACAACTCTCCAATTCAACCCTTGAGGGTGTGTGCTGAGAGCAAGAACACTCTAAAAAGTGCATACATTTTTCTTACTTAAACCTCAACCACCCCCAACCTACAATGTCTGGTGAAAAACATGCACATGAGCTTGAGTGGGATTCTGGGCACACTCCCACACACACACACCCACACATACCACGAGTAAAAAATCCAGTACACACATGTCCACAATCCTGTTCATCCTCTGTTTCTCACACATACACGCGGCACTGCGGGCATGTGAAGAATGCCAGGGTCTGCATAGCCGCGCAGGCCTTCAAAATTATACGCGTAAGCACTCTCCCCCCTTAGTAGATAAAGATGGGTGAGGGGGCGTTGGAGCACAGAGGTTGTGCATTCTCAGTGTAATTTTTTTTGGACTGAGATGCAGCAGCTGAAGGGTGAGCTTTGCAATGTTCTTGCTGCGCCCTTGTGTGTGTAAGAGGGTTCTGCTGCGATGCTGCATTTCAATCGCGCCAGTGCTCATGGTGTCTAGAGGCCATATCTAGGAATGTGCTAGAGTTTAAACCTTTTTTGTGTACATGAAAAATTGATGAAATTACCATAATTGCCATTTATTAACAGACAAAGCAGCACCAAAGAAAGAATTCACGGAATTGTATTTTCTACCAGGGTTAGTGTAATGGTAGTAAATCGAGAAGGAGGATGTTGCATTATGCTGCATTAGTATTTAGTAGCCAACAGGGTAGTTGGCATGAAGGATTTCTGCTAGTTCATACAGTACCAGCTTCTATGTCTGGCACCCTGCCTGGTGCTGGGGTATTCTGAGGTCATAGAGGGGGAGGCCTGGGGATAGGATGGAGGGGTTAGTGAAATGGGTTGGGGAAATGGGTAGGCACACATTTTCTACTTCACCTGCCAAAGTTTTAATGCCTACTGAGGATAGTGTAGTGTTTCTTACAGCTCTGTGATTATGTGTTTGTGTGTGTGTGTGTGTGTGTGTGTGTGTGTGTGTGGTGGAGGTGTACCAGGAAAACTAGGTCAGATGAACGAAAAAATGTTGTGAACTTGTCACCTTAGATGTAGCTTGAATGACCAAGCTTTATGTGCAAGTCAAAAGAACGTGTGGTCACTAAATCACAAGAACAAACTCCATATTGCTGTCTACTCATTTAACCCTAATGATGCCTTTACTCTAAAAACATGCCATCTTTTGTATACAAAAAGCATTAAAGATGACATAATGTCTGAAAGTAAAGCTAATTAGGCTTAATTTTCTTTTTATTATATACAGTGAGGAAAATAAGTTTTTGAACACCCTGCTATTTTGCAAGTTCTCCCACTTAGAAATCATGGAGGGGTCTGAAATTGTCATCGTAGGTGCATGTCCACTGTGAGAGACATAATCTAAAAAAAAAAATCTAGAAAACAATGTATGATTTTTTAACTATTTATTTGTATGATACAGCTGCAAATAAGTATTTGAACACCTGAGAAAGTCAATGTTAATATTTGGTACAGTAGCCTTTGTTTGCAATTACAGAGGTCAAACGTTTCCTGTAGTTTTTCACCAGGTTTGCACACACTGCAGGAGGGATTTTGGCCCACTCCTCCACACAGATCTTCTCTAGATCAGTCAGGTTTCTGGCCTGTTGCTGAGAAACACGGAGTTTGAGCTCCTCCAAAGATTCTCTATTGGGTTTAGGTCTGAGACTGGCTAGGCCACGCCAGAACCTTGATATGCTTCTTACAGAGCCACTCCTTGGTTATCCTGGCTGTGTGCTTGGTCATTGTCATGTTGGAAGACCCAGCCTCGACCCATCTTCAATGCTCTAACTGAGGGAAGGAGGTTGTTCCCAAAATCTCACAATACATGGCCCCGGTCATCCTCTCCTTAATACAGTGCAGTCGCCTGTCCCATGTGCAGAAAAACACCCCAAAGCATGATGCTACCACCCCCATGCTTCACAGTAGGGATGGTGTTCTTGGGATGGTACTCATCATTCTTCTTCCTCCAAACACGTTTAGTGGAATTATGACCCAAAAGTTCTATTTTGGTCTCATCTGACCACATGACTTTCTCCCATGACTCCTCTGGATCATCCAAATGGTCATTGGCAAACTTAAGACATGCCTGGACATGTGCTGGTTTAAGCAGGGGAACCTTCCGTGCTATGCATGATTTCAAACCATGACGTCTTAGTGTATTACCAACAGTAACCTTGGAAACGGTGGTCCCAGCTCTTTTCAGGTCATTGACCAGCTCCTCCCGTGTAGTTCTGGGCTGATTTCTCACCTTCCTTAGGATCATTGAGACCCCACGAGGTGAGATCTTGCATGGAGCCCCAGTCCGAGGGAGATTGACAGTCATGTTCTTCCATTTTCTAATGATTGCTCCAACAGTGGACCTTTTTCACCAAGCTGCTTGGCAATTTCCCGTAGCCCTTTCCAGCCTTGTGGAGGTGTACAATTTTGTCTCTAGTGTCTTTGGACAGCTCTTTGGTCTTGGCCATGTTAGTAGTTGGATTCTTACTGATTGTATGGGGTGGACAGGTGTCTTTATGCAGCTAACGACCTCAAACAGGTGCATCTAATTTAGGATAATAAATGTAGTGGAGGTGGACATTTTAAAGGCAGACTAACAGGTCTTTGAGGGTCAGAATTCTAGCTGATAGACAGGTGTTTAAATACTTATTTGCAGCTGTATCATACAAATAAATAGTTTAAAAATCATATATTGTTATTTCTGGATTTTTTTTTTAGATTATGTCTCTCACAGTGGACATGCACGTACGATGACAATTTCAGACCCCTCCATGATTTCTAAGTGGGAGAACTTGCAAAAAAATTGCAGGGTGTTCAAATAATTATTTTCCTCACTGTATATAAATGTCCTTTACATGTTAAACTTTACATGCATTCTCTCACCTGCAGTACCGTGGATTTTATTCAATGTCTTCAGCCCAACATATTTGCTCATATTCCCAACAATTTCCTGACTTTTCAGACATACTATAGATTCTTCTGGCTCAGAAAATCGAACAGAAAATGCTTTTGAACTCAGGTAATTCACATTTTTTCACACATGAGCCATGCTCTTAGTGATATGCTCAAGGTAGGATCGAGTACATATTCAGTCAGCAGTTATGGAAAAGTGGAAGGGGCTACAGTAATTGGATAAACGTTACTTCTGCAATGCTGGTGGTAAGAGCTGTGTGCAAAGTATGTGGGTAGCAAGCTAGAATTAGAGTAATTTACCACATATGTTGGTATTAAAACTGTCAGATCAAAGATAGATAATAGGACCTTGTGGTCTCAAATGATCAAGTATTGTTTGAAAATGCTTTGTTAGCAGCATAATAGCAAAGTTCCAATGTAGAAAGGTGATTACAGTATTTTTGTCTAATGAATGCTCTTGTTTGTCTAGTTTAGCACAAGATAGCTGCAGTGTTAAACTTGTCAAATAAGTTGACAGACACTAGCCCAGAGAACAGATTTTAAAAGCAGCAAATGCTAATTCACTTTAAAATTGGCCTGGCATTCTTCCAATAATTCTTCTGGAAAAAAAATGTTTTTTTAATTTTTGGAAAATTTGGGCATCCTGCCACTGTTTATTTTGATCTTTCCACCTTGTATAGTATGGGCAGCTTGTAAATATGGTGAAGGAAATATGAAATTTTTTGTGGCTCTGTTGAAAGACTATATGAGTTGTTGTTTATTGTTGCTTGTAACTAGACACTCCTATAAACTAAAATATAATGAAAGGCCTACTTGCAAACTTTGAAGCATTTTTTCCCTAAAAAGTTAGACTCCTGTTATCTAAATCTTCATGTCCTACTTCTGACAGGATGGCATCAAAACCTGACGAACCACAATATGCACCCTTACCACAGATTTCCTGATGCTTTGCCAGCCACTACAATTCCAAACACTCTTTTTTGTTCACGCTTTAACTGACAGCTTAGGGATATATATTCTGTGGATGTGTTGTGAATGTGAGGCCATTGTTTGTGTAACAGCTCCCGTCACCACTCACACACATAGAGTAGACACAAACTACTTGCATGGCTCTCAGCCCACCGAAGTGTCAGCTCCTCACTGGGCCAAGGACAATCTCAGGCCATGCCAGTGCCAACAGCAGTCCTTCAGCACCTTCTCTTTCTTGACTGCACTACAGGAAAGTATCTTCTGGAGAGATATCTAAAATTCAGAGTCATGAGCTCAGACTTTTGTAGCGAGCACAAATCCGCTACTGCTCAGACCAGGATTAGCCCCCTTGCGCTCAATTTAATGAAGAAGGCTAAGTCCATTCTACCAGCTTCCACCAGCTCAGCACTAGACATGATCATGAAGTGTAGCGAGGACAGACAGACAGGATGAGAGAGAGCCAAGCTGCAAAAAGAGTCTCCTTAATTTGGTCTTTGTCATAGAAGCGGTTCGAGTGGAACGCTCATCTGTCTGTCACTAGAACTCTCTATGTGACCAGCTGATGGATCACAGTGCAGTGCAGCATTAAGAAGGCCAGTAAATTGGCCCAGGGGACTTTACTCAGTCTCATTCCCTGGCTAAAGTTGTGTCAGTTCTGGAAGGCTGAGGACCAGCACAGTACACAGGAGGCCATTTATGAGGTACACTCATCCAAGGCGGCATTTGTCAGCAAAGTGGTTTACATGTGTTTAGTGGAGTCTGGAGGCCAAGCAGCCTCTTGAGGGTTATAGCTGATAGATTTCATTTGAAAAGAAACTCCATATAATTTGGAAAACTGCCAGAATTAGCTGCAAGGAATTGAAGACCTTGCTGGATAGTGTACAAAAAAAGAAATGATTTTGTCATGAGTTTTGATCTTTGTGCATGAATGAAAAAGGCAGTTATCCACTGGAGGGTTTACTACAAATTATCAGCACAAGGTTTGCCATCTCCCTACCTATAGTAGTCAAGATGTCCCTCAATAGGAAATTTTAATTATATATATATATATATATATATATATATATATATATATATATATATATATGTGTGTGTGTGTGTGTGTGTGTGTGTGTGTGTGTGTGCTAAAAAGGGTTTAAAGTCAGTGTTGAATCATAGCACCACAATGAGCTCAATCAATTTAATACATTTAAAGTCTGCTAAAAGGAAAATTGGAACCGAGTAGCATTTGGACCTCCAGCTTCTGCAGGAGCCAAGAGAGTCTGTGGGCTGTAAAATTCGGACTGACTGGCACACTTTAGGCACTATGCTAAGAAGTGAATTCAAGATGATTTGCCACAAATGTCCAAGTGGCAAGAGTTGGACAGAGCCCCACTGTCAAGAAACAAATTGAGATAAAATGTATGCGGAAATTGCTTACGATTTACGCATTGAGAATTGCAAAGTTAAGCAGGAAACTCTGGGTAAAAAAAAACTCTGATACTGGGAAGACAAATGAACATAACCCAGTGACAGTTAGAGTAGGATAAATGGACACTGATACCAGGCTCAATCTGCAGTGAAAGCTACCTTCTACCTGTATCCACTCTGAGAAGAGAGAGAGAGAGAGAGAGAGAGAGAGAGAGAGAGAGAGAGAGAGAGAGAGCGATGCTTCACACAGGACATACGTATGCAATCAAGCTCACACAATCACAGACGAGACCGCCTTAGCCTGAGAGCAACCATTCATTACAGTTATCCTGAGGCAGGCTACTGCATTTGCCATGCCCCAGCTTTGAGCAGCAGGGAATCTGGAGACATACGCCTGAGGAGAAGGGACAATATTGTCCTCTCTGCTGAGTCCTGTACCTTATAGCTCTCTTAACAGGTAGAGTGGTGAAATGAAGTGGCAGACTGCTTCTCTGTCTCTTATGCGATTAAGCGACTAAGGCCTGCCAGTCCTCCCGTCTCAAAGAGCCAGAGAATAACTGTAATCCATGTGATACGGGACTGAAATAGGAGCCATAGTGTTTATCACCTCGAGTAGTCCCTGCACAAGATGCAGTAATGCAGAATAATGTGCCAAAGTAGCAGAGTAATAAAAGGGCAGAAAACTGTGACAAACTGAATGGCAAATGCTGACTGACAGCCACCATATTGTGACATCCTAGAAATCATGAACCTGGCCCATAGCCAACCCACTGAACCTTCATTGTAGTGAACATCATTGTGCAAAGGGTCACAAACATAGGCTTGCAAATCCCAAAGATGATTGATGATTCTGTTGAAAACTGAAATTCAAGCCAAGAAAAAAGCAGAACAGAACAAAGTTTCCATATGTTGGTCACCTTTGGTCCACCATAAGTGGATCCGACTGTCCTGACACTTTTTTGCAGGCCTGGAAACTTTATTCAAAGAGCACGTTGTCAGACAAATTGCCAGCCAGCAGTGAGGAGACAGGTCCAGAGGTGACAGGTGACTGTCAGTGAGGTGTAGAATAAGTGAAGGGCCACCAGACAGAAGAAAATGAGAGTATAAGAGAGGAAAATAGCAAGGAGCCCAGGTGTTAAAATCTCCCCTGATGGGCACCTAGGCTACAGAGAGAAATAGAAAATAGGAGGGATTTCCTGCTGCACAGGCTGTAACAGTCAGCCTCAGGGAGGGTTTATAGTTATATCTCAAATGCCCAAATGCTTACATTAAATTAAATGACAAATGTGTGGATAGCATCTGCTGACAAACTCCACACATTAAACTTGTGGGTTTTTTAAACTAAATTATTGGATGACAAGCCAGTTTTAACACATCAGTGAAATCTGTTCAGAAAGTACACTGTGCAGCAATTCTGCAGCATATCAGAAGCATATCAGATAAAGAGCTAAGAAACATGAAGTAAAATCTGATAAAAAAAAAAAAAAACAGGTACATTTATATATAACAATCATTAATGTATATGCCGAATTAAGTGAATTTACATAGTCGGAAAACGTGGTTGACTGAGGTTGGTAAACCTACCAGTGATCCTAAAGAGAGACTTCAAGCATGTGAACTCTGAGTCATGAGCTTTTACAGGCTGAATGCCTACCTACTGAGATTGTTTTACATGACACTGCACTTCTTTGGTTATGTGATCACTGTGTGACTCAGGCTAGGCACTTGGTCTTGTGTTATCATTTTGAAATATCCTCAGGCCTTTATTAGTTCCCTTATGTGCCCCTGGGTTTAACACATTACTAACAGAAGGCCACAAAGCCACCTGAAATTAAAGGGCTGCCTCTTACGACCATGTGCTTTTGCCATTACATGGTAACCCTACACCCTTTGATCTTGAGCGCAGATTATATTCCAAGAGCCCTAAACTCTTGCCCCCGACCTCCAAAGGAACAGGCAACATTTCTCTCTTCCATCTTTGATCTATATAATCATTCATCAATTGACTTACAGGAGATAAAGTTACTTTTTATGTGTGATGTTTATGAAGCCTATCATAGTCACTCTGAGTTTAGGTATAATAAGAATCTCTAAATGGATTGGAATTTTCACTGGTTGTCTTTGCATCTGATTTATATTTATAGACCCCCTAGACAATAAAAAGTGTATACACTTACACACACTCTACCTACCAGAACGATCTGTCTTTCAGAGCTCATGGCAGCCCAACATCCATGTTCTCCTCTGCACTTTTCTCAGTTGCATTTTAATAAGCTGTGAGTGTTTACATTCCAGCCCCATCCATAGACTGTGCCCCCCCAGCTCTCAACACTCGGTTGGCATTGACTGCTGTAATAGAAAAGCACAGTACATTGTACCCCTCATTACCGTATAATTATGCTCATTTTGCACTGTGGGGGAAAAAATAAATAAATAAAGACGCACAGCAAATGAATTACATGCTTTCACCCAGGATTCAGGAGCAAACAAGAGCGAAAGGACTCTCTAATTTTTCTCTTCTTGTTTTGGTCTCACATGCTGCTCCTGTTCCAATGCGGGTGAATGGGAAAATCCATCCATCTGACAGGAGCCTGTCAAATTCCATGGCTCAGAGGCCGAAAGATCCTTCTGTCTGATTCTGAAGGGTTGTTATGTATGAAAGCACCGGCTGATTCTTCAGCCCCGGTGCCAACATGCTGATAAGCTGGATGACATCTGCAGCGCATTATTCTACCGCTGTTCTTTGTGCAAGCTCGAGATTGGGGGTGGCAGAGGGGAAGGGTGGGGTTAGGAGGTATGGGGATGTGTTCGGAGAGAAGCAATTACCTCCGTTCAAGGCAAAGTCTTGGCTGATGGAGGGTGCTGGTGGTGGAAAGGGTCGGGAGTGTATTTGAAGCAATTCGCTCTTTTGCACAAACTCTTCGGGGTCTTTGCATTCTCTGTCTCCTCGATTCACAGACTACGACTTCAATAGCGTAATCCACTGCTCAGTGCCTTGCAGCCCTCCCACAAAACTCTCTCTCTCTCTCTCTTGCTGCCAGCCCTTAGCATACACACAACACATCCTCATAATGCTACAGAAATTGAGTTCCCTCTGAGTGTCACTCATTATTCATGCTGCAGGAGAAGAAAGCTCGTCTGAGCATGAGGGACTCCGGGGAAGAAGTAGCAGAGCTTATGGTTTCATATGATGAAATTTATGGGACCTTCAAAACCTTCTGTCCAATCATCACCTAGACTTACCCAGTCTTTCCATATTCTCTTCTGCACCTCCTATCTCCAGTGCTGCCTGAAAGCAGTCCCATTGAGGGGGCAGTACCATGGCTGGGGGCAGTAATATTGGAGTTTAGATCCATAAAGGGCCTGATGATGTCAGCTGGAGAAGTGTCCTAGATCTCTCAAGGGACCGGGGGGGGGGTGCTAGACAGGAGAGGAGAGAGACTTTGAACTATGAACAAGAAACTTGTTCTTACTCCAGGACTCCAGGAAAGAGAGAAGACGATGCCTGTGGCAATATATGCTTTCGTAGTACAACAATACAGGCACAAACATTCAGTGCATGCACTGCTAGAGGACGGACAGAGAGAGAGACTGTGTGTGTGTGTGTGTGTGTGTGTGTGTGTGTGTGTGTGTGTTCTTTCAGAAATACAGTTAAGGTTCAATTTAAGTATAGGCATAGCTTTAATTAGTTACATTAATTATACTAGTAGAAGGCCCTCACAATAATAAGCGCATGTGTTTGCAATTTATTGTAAAAGAATATCATTTCTAGTTGAGAACATGAGTTTTATATGCATATAAATGCCACCCGAGACTTTCCTCCCACAGCTATCCTTATCTATGATTTCAAGCCTGCAGATTTTATGGGTGGCTGGTTTTCTCTAGTTAAGTGTCAATTATAATGCTTTTCTGACACTGCACATTAATTTCCAGCACATTCGTTTACAGAAATCAAGTGGTTGGCAATGGTTTTATCCCTTTAGCCCTTAATCCTTATTTACTCCAGCTGTTTTCGTATTTTTTTGCTCACAAAGGCATTAACTTTCGTTCATTTGAAAAGCATGCAAAATCACACACATACTTTGAGCTTCTTTTTTTTGAGGCTGCATTTCACGCTCTCGAGGTCTTAAGAAAGGAGAATGAAAAGGCGATTGTGATGAGACGGGAGAGCGGATTGCGGAGCTGGTTTGATTTGATTTTCTGAGATGATACTAGAGCCAGGAAGTGCTGAGGGAGTACTGAATCAATAGGCGTGTAGTAATTAGGCCCCATTAAAAAAAAAAGAACTTCAGAGGGAGGAAGCTTATAAAATGTTAATGAGCCTTCAACCTCGACACTCTCCAGCTGTGTGTATGGATGTTCAGCATGGATGTGCGCCTAGGATCCAGTCAACATTCAACCATTGGTAGAAAACATCCCAGTAATGAGTAGACACAAACACTGTTCACTGCTGTCTGGCATGAACTTGTATTAAATAATATTACCTTTCAGTAGATCCTTATATACTTTTTTTGCATGTGCTATGTGTGTGTGTGTGTGTGTGTGTGTGTGTGTGTGTGTGTGTGTGTGTGTGTGTGTAGTTCCTTGCACAGTGACACACCGTTCCTGTGACGGAGCCTGTATGGTAATTTATTGGCAGTGATAGCTTCCCGCAGACAGTCTGCCTCCTTCAGGGGGAAGGTAGGGGCACTAATGGAGGTGGGCTCAGGCCTGATCAATACCAGCATGGCAGGCTGCCCAACCCCACAGCTGCTGCCAGGAGAAAAGACTCTGGTAATGGAGTGAGGAGGAGGTGGAGGAGGAGGTGGAGTGTCAGGGCTTGTCCTCACATCACCACACATACTCTAGCCACTGGCCTGCTGGATGAGTTTAAAAAGATTGAAACAAGAATTTTAGGACAAAATGGGTCAAGTCAAAATATCCATTAATGAAACAACTTCTGCTTCTGAACATAAGGACCAATTCTCTGTCTTTTTCTCCATTCATTTCTCTGCCAGTACAGTGATCTCATACTGGCAATTTGACAAGATGGTGAAATGACACCATGGTCTTTCATTCGTATCTACCTAAGACTTGTCGGTTGTGGTTATGGATCCTTTTGGATGGGGGAAGGTAATACGAGTTTCTTTGTGTAGCTGGTATAGAGATATGTTGGTAATCTTTGGTGCAGGATGCGTAGGTTGCCCCAGTGCAAACACTCTGCCAGTGCCTCCTGCTAGATGAATGGATTCCACCTATCTCCAACAATTGAATTATTTGGAGAGCATTCTCCTCCATATCTGGGTTGGTAATGCAATATAGCATCTCCTGCTGGCCCACTGCAAGGATGAGAGAATCACATGCCACCAAGCTTGGGCTCATTTCCAAAGTGACGGATGGCGCTTACGTTATTGTGCTTTTAGCATGAGGCATACCAATATTATCCTTACTGACAGCAGAATAAGCAATGCAAGACGGTACGGACATATTTCTCCACCGCCGATATCTCGCCTATCCATTATAACGTGCAACCTTATAATCCATCTTCTACCTTGAATGCTAGTCTCTCCTAATGTACTGGAATCATTATGTTACATTAATGATTTATGCGTTCTATTTATCACTTGTCTCTGAGTGTAAATAGGCATGCAGTGGCTGCTTAGGTATTTAAAAGAAGATTAATGAAAATGTCAGTATGAGAATTGTAACTGAATTTTCTGTAAGCTATTTTGACAAATTTAGTGTCTGTATATGAGTTTAGTTTAAATTTATATGGACTCACTAACCGGTTTATTGCATTTACAATGACCTTTTCTCTCGCTTCTCTTAAGATTGCACGAAGATGGCTCGACCAGGTTTCCCAAGTATGGCATCAGCTAGACAGACTCTGTCACTGGACCTTGAAGAATGAGGGACCACATTAAAGAAGCACTCCATGTCTGTCTTTTAGTGCTGGGCCCAGGCCGGAGTCTGAGAGCCAGCCCACTTTTAATTAACACCCGACTGCTCCCTCATCATTGTTTAGCACACAGTAAGACAGCCTGTTTTGTGAATAGAAGCTTAGTCATCATCATCAGTAGCACTGGCTCACCTCGCTCCCTGGCAGGAGTGGATACAGTAATCTGATTATACTCTCCTCTTCCACATGCCATATCTCATTGTGCAATGAAACTATCTGAACACTCTACCCATTAATGGGTGCTTCAGCGAAATGTCCCCCTCCCCCTCAGCAAACGAGCAAGATTTAATTTTACAGGTGGTACAACAGCGTGGTCACCAAATCTTGGTTGTGAAGGGAGATGAAGAAGGAGGAGAAAATGGCAGACCTGATTAACATCCATGCCTTAGGCTCGCACTGAGTGTTCAGCAGGCACAGGCTTTTTATCACCCTGTAGGGGGGCAGGTTGACCTTGATTTCCTCTCTGGAGTGGCAGGAGAGAAAGAGTCAAGATGGACGCCAGAACAGTCTAGCACACATTCACCTGACCCACATTTGGTTAGTCACAGGTATTGAAGCAAGCATAAGGCCGACCTGTAGTTTCCTTTCTTTTACTAAACCTCCCCCTCCTCTATGATGCTCTAGTGGGTCACGGTCTGTAATGAATGGTCATAGTTGATACCATAGTTGTACCACATCGTCCTCTCTCTGCCTGGCTACACATTAGCAACCCGGATCAATTATTCACGAGAAGTTCATCCCTTCTTCCTCCATTCCTCCCTCCCTCTTTCTTGTGGGTCTATTGGAAGGAATGAGAATGGAGAAAAAAATGGGAGGGTGTGTACACTAGCTCTAGACACCCACAGCTCAGCAGGAGTGCAGGCCCCAAGTACAGGACCTGCAGGCAAAAATCACACTCATCCATGAATCTCTTGCATGTTCCAGCTTATAAGCAGTGTGTCCTTTTTCTTTCCTGGCACGTGTTCTACGGCAGGGCTGTTTTTAGCACACACCTGTGTATGTTAGCCACTAGGACAGACATAGAGAACTAAGCAGGATGGTCAAGCTATGTGTGATGCTCCTTTTGTATTTCCTTTCTCCTTCACCTTGGTTAGAGCTATTCTCTTGGATGTTTTGCATGTGTCCCCCCTGTGGCTTTTGTGGTATCTGAACACCATGCCTTTCATATTTTGTGTAAAATGTCCCCCAGAGTGAGATTACCCCTGAATCGGTTTAGCCTGCATGCCACTCTTCAGGGGATCCACAACATATCTCCACCACTGTGCCAGTTTGTCCAAGGCATGTGAAGGGGGTTAATTTGATGGTGTGAACAGCACTCGAATTAAACCACATATAAGTTCCCCTTTTTCCTGTTTTATATTTTCATTGTGTTATAATTTTACCGCTAGCCAGCAATCCTCTATTACATATTCTTGAGATCCAACATGATCAAGCAGCACAGTTACCCAGAACAGAATTTCTGTCACCTTAAATCCCTAGAAACATCCTCAGGACACTAGCTGACAAAACCACAAGTGAGATGAACATTTGAGGAAGAATAAATTAATCCTTTAGCCTGCCAGCATAGCATTATACCTAATTATATAAAATTAAGAGGATTTCCATTCTGCTCTAATCTGTCTATACAAAATGAGAACAAAAGTGATTTCGGATTTTGGATTCTATGTGTTAACTATACAATAATTGCAAAGAAGATCTTGTCAATCATAAATGTTATATAAATTCTTTTTCTCTTTGAACGTTCACCTGCGTAACGATGCATAGAACAGTTTGTTAATATGATTTATGTTATACTTCATAATAGTCTTAAATTGAATGAAGGATTTTACTTTAAAGATTAAAGCTTTAAAGCTCATTTAATTCAAGCTGCAGAAACTTCTATTAGGACATTAATGAAGACGGTTAAATCGCCATTTCTTTTCTACACATCCCATATTGCCCTCTAAACTCTAAACTTTTACTCTACTCTGGCAGCTTATTAACACATGGCACACAAAGGAGGAGATTGCAATGCCCAGCATGTCCTGCCTATCAGCCAGGGCAGATACGAGCAATCCAGGAGATTAGAAAAATGCAATGGCCCTGACCAGAAGTGTGAAACATGTTTGACAAAGTAGTGGACACAGGATATAGACATATCTAGCTAGAGGTGAAACACATGCCATTTAGCCTCAAAGCAATTCCCAGTCATGTCGAAATGAGTGAAGGAGAAGCTAGTCACACCTTGTAAGTGACATGTGGAAACTACTCAATCTCACTTTGGGATCAAATGTAAGGGAGTTTGATTAGTCGAAGTAGATTTTCACGGTGAGAAACTATCTGAGTGGCAGCGGTGTGCTCTAATGCTCATCTGTCAGTTTGCAGTCACGCCACTGCAGATGTCTCATTTGCAGAAATGAAATTGAGCTGTGACAAAGTCTTGTAAAGAACTGCATAGATGGATGTCAAATTGATGCCGGCCATGCACAGAGCATATAAAGTGATATGACTTGAGTTAAGCAATTTGATATCATGTAGGAGTGATTTGAAATGACTTTCAAATTCTGTGAGTACTAAAGGTGACCAAAAGTGCGTGTCATAATCTGGGTTTTTAAGGTGGTATTTCTCTGGGTGTGTGCTAGCTAACCTAATGACATTAGTATTACTGAGGAAAATGTTCATCATCCTAATACAATTTGTGACATATTTCCTGGGTTGGAAAAACAAAGCTGCCCTTCCGATGCCATTAATAATTTGAGAAGACCACACATGTCTAGTTTTGCAGGAAGCACTGAAGAGTACATGGCAGAGGTGGGAAGTAACAAAGTACAAATACTTTGTTAATGTATTTAAGTAGATTTTCTGGTATCAGTACTTCACTATTTATTTTTCAGACTTTTTACTTTCACTCATTCAATTTTTACACAAATATCTGTACTTTCTACATTTTCAAACCAGACTTGTTACTTTAGTTTTAATCTATCTGGTGAAATGTCAATATTCTTTCTTCTCATTGCGTGGCGTTTTCAGCCCATCGACCGATTTCCTGTTACTGCTTTTTCAATCTACCACTGGTGTATCATTTCCTGGCTATCACACACCACAGACGCAGACTAGTTTATGAAGCTAACAACAAGCAGGGCAGAAGGCAGCAAGACGTCTGGGGTTAACGTGGATGAGACAGAGGGAGACGGTGATGTAAACATGACTGAGAAGAAAAGACATTCCTGATCACCTGATCATTATCATCTTTTCTTTGCTTGTGTTCTATATGGTGGATGTTCAGCCTGGATACATGTATTAGATAACAAAATTAGAAATTTGTTTTTGTATTAATATATTAATTAAAAGTTGCAAATTAGTTTTAACAGCATACATTTTATTAATGTGTGATTAATGCAAAATACAGAAAAGATTATTCAGAAATATATCTCTGTTTGGGCATTTTTATTAGAAATATAAATAAATCAATATAAAACAGGAGAAATTAAAGCCCATGATGCGACATACATTTATTCACGACATCCTATTTTTAATCAGATATTTAAATAAACAAACTTCACTGAAAAAAATTTTTTAATCAGTAAACATTTGTTTTACTGATGCCCCAAGTCTCGAATCAGCACCAAAATCCGCCATGATGCACAAATCTGTCAATTAACCCTCTGGGGATGACACAAAGAGCAATACATCATTCGACTCTGTAAAGTGTCTACTTTTATTTCTATACACACCATCTCTGTCATCTCTCCTCACAGACACATAAATAAAACAACCTGAATCTCAGTGAATACTTGCCTCACAGACATAATAAATATATTAGTAGAAAGCTTGAGATGTCTACTTTCAAATAAACCAATGTGATTAATGTTGATGTAACTCATGACAATCATGCGATTAATTGAGTAATTATTTTAATCGATTGACAGCCCTAATGTTAATATGATGTGAGGTCCAGTTACCAGCATGACACTAAAACCGGTAGAAGTAATGGCTACTTTTTTAGTTAAGTACATGTCAGTACCCAAATTTCTTTACTTTAACTTGAGTAAAAAAGTACTTAAACTTTTACCAGAGTCTTTTAAAACATGGCTATCTGTACTTCTACTTAAGTGAAGGATGGGTGTACTTTTGCCACCTCTGGTACATGGTTACATAAAACAGGTAAAGTGGAAACTGAAAGGGTAAGTGGGAACATTGCTGCAGTCTTGGATACTAAAGAATACAAGTAGTATGCGTTCTATTGTTTAAATTAACCAGACATTGTTCTTTATCCAATTCTGGAAGGTCACAGGACTGCCTACTTTGGGGTTTTCCATTCTCTAACACTTGATTTAAGTAATTGGATAATGAGCGACTTTGTGATAGGTTGATCCAGGTGTAATGGAGCGTGGGAGCAGGAACAGTCCACATGCATTCTTCATTTGAACAGGATCATTCAGCTGTGTGATTGTGATAGTGAGTAGTGGAGCTTGGCACAAGTTCTCTTCTTTCTGAAAAGCATGTGCTTTAGCTTCTTCCTCACAAGCCTGGCTAATAGGAGCGTGAGAACGCTGGACAACGATTCATCTCAGCTTCGAACCAAGAACGTGGCCGTGACAAAACTCCATCAATTTGTACTCTCACTCAGTGACAGCATGGCTATGTCCACTCTTTCACTCATTCATTTGCTTTCTCTTTCTCTCTCTTTCTCTCTAACCTAGACACTGACTCCTCTCCTTCTGAAAACCCTCCGTCAGCCCTCAGGGGAACAGCTGAGCCCCAGTTCGATGCTGACTCCCATCTATTTCTCCACACTCCCCAAAGCAGGCTTCAAAATACTATTAGCTCTCCTCCTGTTTGTCTCTCTCTTCTCCAGGGATATCAGGAGGTTTTCACAAGTTTCAGTTCCCAGAACCAATGTGGGAAGAGTTTACAGCATATAAAGTGGGGTGGGTGGGGGGGAGCACAGGATGATGGGGAGTCTGGGAAAGTCTGCACTGCAGAAAGACAGGAGGCGAGGGGGCGGATTGCAGTTTGGTAGAATTCTGCCAGTGAACACGAGGATAGTGCAGGGGCTGTGGGTAGTTTGCCACATTTTTTTCACTCACATCAAGCAGAGAGAGTGTCTCATTACTGTGTGTGTGTGTGTGTGTGTGTGTGTGTGTGTGTGTGTGTGTGTGTGTTTGAGAGCGAGAGAGAGAAAGTGAGTGAGTGAGAGTGAGAGTGAGTGGGTGGATTCTTCAGAAAAGGCTTGGGCCTCCAAGGTTCACTAAAGCTTGAAAGAGGTAAGTATGAAGTGAGCCACACAAGCAGATGTGAACCCCAGCATAATTAGGCTGCGCGGAGTCTTTGGGTACAACTCAAATTTTTGGCTGCACGCTCCAAAGCTCAGCAGTGTCAAACCACATTTATGTCTTAGTGTCTCAATTTTTTTTGACGCCATCCCACGGTTTCTGTGGGGAGGATGGCAGATTGAAAACAGCACCAGAGAAATTCTGCTGAGGTTTTTCGAAATGGGCCGACATCACATGCATTAAACAGGTCCATGTAACCGACGACACAGCTCAAACAAATTGAGCTCGATTCTTATAAGATCCACACACTCCACCCTCCCTGACTAATCCAAGCGATGATAGCAAAATGTTATTAGAATTATGGTGTCTGACCCCAATGTAAAGTACTAATTTCCAAGAGCAATATTCATCTCCAAAGGGCCACATGACTAGCACACAGCAGGCCTACAGCCAGTGTTGTGAAACCTCTCCCAGTCTGATGAATTTGAGCTAGAAGATGATACCATCACGGCGATAATGGGGCGATGATGGCTATAATGTATCTGGCTGAGTAACATGCTCCGACAATTTGAGATCAATACGATGGTAATACAAAGACACAGTCAGGCAATTTGAAATGGACTAGTGAGAATCTCATCTCCATAATTGTGGTGTCGAAGAAAGCAATGTGCACTGTAAAATATGGGACATTACTGGCCTCTGTTACTGTATATCACTTTGACCAGGCTGAGCGGTTTCATGGCCATGCAGCAAAGAGGTTCTCTGGTGGCATTTTTTTTTTACTCGGCTGAGACTCCTGTAACTTCCCTTAAATCATATTAAATATAAAATTATATTAAATGCTAATCTGCATTTACTTTATCAGCTACATTTTATAACTATAAGCAAATTATAATTAATGGCACCAACGTGTTGATTTGCTATGTATATTAACTGCAAATAAAATTGGCAGGGAATGCAGAAATCCAGGAAATCTAGTGGAAACAGTTCATTAGCTAGCTAGCTTACGAATGTAATGACATAATCAATGTGGAATGTGTAATTAAATATTTAAATTCACTCCATACATCTTTCAATGCACTTTTAAACACTCAACCTCATTACTGATTAAAAACCTTAATGGAAAATTTGCATTTATTTTTTTTTCAAAATCGTGTCCCAGTTAGGATACTGTAACCTTGCACTAATTAATATAATATAGATTAAATATGATTTGGTTTGATGCGGGTTGTAGTCAGCTGGGAACCAAAATTGCATTGCAAATAAAATTTCATTCAATCTGGCATCCATGATCTCTGCTCTTCAGGTGTACCTGTGCTTTAGACTGAGCTGCATGAACAATCCTGATTCATCCATGGTAGAATGGTGTATAAATCGAACAGTGTTGAAACTATCCAAACAGGTTGGAATAAAACAAGGGTTTTTTGTTTTCTTCGGGTAAATGCTATAATATATGATCATATGATCAAGCTTGGTTTCAGTGTTACTATATACCTGCCTGTGCTATTATTACCATTAAAACCACTGACTGGATGTGAATAACATTGATTATCTCATAGCAGTGGCACCTGTTAAGGGCTAGGATATATTATCCAACAAGTGAACAGTTTATTTTCAAAGATGTGTTAAAGGATGGAAAATCAGGCAGGCAATAGGATCTAAACGACTTTGACAGAGGCTAAATTGTAATGGCTACTGGGTCAGATTATCTAAAAAATGACTGGTCTTGTGGTATGTTCTTGGTATGGTTAGTACATTTACTTTAGTAGCTTTTTCACGTATCGTATTTCCATTTGGGGAGACTTTTACTTTAACTACATTTCAAAGTCAAATATCTGACTTTTTACTCAACTACATTCAGGGTCGAGTAAGCAGTCTGTTTTGAACTTGTTTTGATTGCTGGTATCTACTTATCACGAACATACAGGTCAGCGTCAGTTTAACAACAAGCTTTAAGAGTAATAAACATTTTAAAAGTAACAAAATGATTGAAAAAGCTCCTGAATCTAACTTTTCACAACAACCGTGGACTTATTTGCACGATTCTTTTTGAAGTAGTTGAAAAGAAGTTTTCACCTTTTTTGCTCTACTCATGATAATTTGAATAGATATCAATCAGTGTTTGACACATTCATATAATTCTCTTCATAGATTGGTGAGGTAAGAGTCAATAAGTCACTTTATACAAACTGAGTTGATTAATAGGTACATTATAGCCATAATAAATCATAGTTCTTTAGACAATTAAGTACATTTGAAGGCAAATATTTTTGTACTTTTACTCAAGTGAAAGTTTAAAGGGGGCACTTTTACTGTAGTGATATTTTAATGAGTTTATCTCTACTTTAACTCAAGTACATGGTTTGTGTATTTCGTCCACGGCTGATTATAAGTAGTATAGGAAAGGACAACTGGTGAACCAGCAGCGGGGTCACGGGCACCCACTAGTCATGGGGAAAAAAGTGAGTTGAGGGAGGCTCTGTGCAATGTAGCATTTATGTGGATTTTATATTGACACATGCCACCTACCTAAACATGGAAAGGAAAAGGGCAGGGAAACCTTCAGCCTGATTTTAAACAGGAAAGTTTATGTCTATGGAAGCTTCATTCTCATATGTTTTACTTGACAAAATAAATAAATAAATAAATAAACGTTTTGCTGCTTAAAATGCATAGTGAGAGCAAACCAATGGTCAATAATATATGACACAACAGGTCCTATATAATTTGTTCACAGCATCTCTGAGGGTGGTTGTAAAAACTAAGTAATCATTTACATCATTAAATAACAAACACAGTAATCCAAATAGCCTGCAATGCTAAGCATCTGCCAAGGCTCCCTGCTTCCAAAGTGCCAGCTTGTGTGGTGTACATAAATGTTCATTACCTATCAGTGGTGGAGGGCTCCATGCAGACACCATTTTAGGGATTTTTTCCCTGCAGGCCTTTTTGAGCTTCAGAAACTTGGAACATTAATTCATCAAAGGGACACTGACTTCTGTCCATCCATAGGGTGTTTTTCAGAAGCCTCAATTAACTATGAAGAGATTGCCAGTCATTTAGTGCATGTAGCGTCTGGTGTCAAGTCATACTTTTAAATCTACACTGTTACGGTGTGGTCACTTGGAAGTTACTCAAACTTGTTTCCTCCCAAGGCAAACTGCTGGCCAAGTTACATTTCATACACAAAGTTTTAAAGCATGAGGACATGTTTAAACAGAGCCGACCGTACATAGTAAAAACCTGACCTTTATCTTGAGCTGTTTTGGATGATCTGTAGGTCAGTTTGAGAACATAGTATTCAGTCAGAAACATGAGGCATCACTGTGATTGGGGTTCTGGTGTCAGAAGTTTTCTGATGTGTTCACTTTTGAGTCCGGTTCCTCTCAAGGATACATCCTTATGTTCTCCCAGGGGGTCTTTTCAATCACTACTATCACCTCTGGCTCATTAGTTAGTGATAAACGTATATATTTTAAATATTCTCCATCTATTTACTTCTGTAAAGCTGCTTTGTGACAATGTCTGTACACATATTTTAACTCCCAAGAACGATTAGGCCAATGAGAGTGTTCATTTGTTTGTTTAGCTTCACTTTATCTTGGTCCTGAATTGGCTCATGATGGACCGGAAGCCTGTTCCAAAATAAAAAAAAACTGGATGTAACACTAGTCTATTTCACACACATATTCACACCTGGGGCAATTAACTGTAGTCAGTCCACCCACATGCATGATATTCTGTGGTAGAAGGAAACCACATGGAAAATCCATACATAGGGAAAAAATGCACAGAAACTCTGACGGTAACCTGAACTCAAGATCGAACTGAGGCTCTGAAGCTACTGCTGCACACCTCCATTCTGCTGTTGGTATAATGTGATGTCTTGAGGGCAATGAGAACAAACTCCAAAAAGTTGAACCTTCTTATATCAATAAACTCACATCTTAGAAAATAAATAAATAAATAAATAAATAAATAAATAAATAAATAAATAAATAAATAAATAAATAAATAAATCAGTAAGCTAAAATCTTGGCCAATGCTTGCAGTCATAGTGACACACACACACACACACACACACACACACACACACACACACACACACACACACACACACAAACAAACAAATGCATATATTCTCATACTGCTGCTGACAGAAAGGGCAGAATTTGCAAGTTGTGGCATTTAAAAACTAATAGCCAAGTAGAAACGTTAGATCATTAAACCCCCGTCTCGTACTTCACTTTGTCTGCAGTCACCAGAGGTGTGGAAATAGCAGAAGTCTCTCAAAGACTCAGACTTAATATGATTTTCTAGCCTACAGAAATACAAAGGAGGTACCAGATGTTTTACAAAAACATGCATGAAGTGCTCAAACAATACTACAACTTGTCATTTTTCAATGTAGAATAAAGATATCCCAAAAAGACAGAAGTACAAATGTATTTAAAAAATGTTCAGCCTGCAGATTCACTTGAAATCAGGACGAAATAATTAGAGTAAGATATAATTGTCATACTATAAAGACAATGTATCATCTTGTTTCCTCACACAATTACTTCCTCACTTGACGCTTCAAGATAAATTTATAGAATTTGGTGGAGCCTCAAATTTCAGTTTCAGTTCTTCTTTCCAGACATAAAGCATCAGCTAATGTTAGTGCAAGTGATTGATCTTTCTAAATTAATCGATGACATGCAACATGATTGCTTAGAAATCATATTAGGATCATCATAGAAATCATTTCCAAGGAGCTCCTGTTCAGATATTTGATTTCTGCAAATTGTTTACCAAACAGTATAAATTAACAATCCTGATTGGAAATCCTTGACATCACTTTATCTCTATTGATATGCATGTGTGCATCACAGAGTGGTTCGAACAACGCCATCAAGCTACAAAAGAAATAGCGCAACAAGCCACATGTAAATCCAGATTTCTCAGTTTCTACTGAAGCGACAAATTCAAATGACTGGCTCGAATGATTCCTTCTGAAAGCTTGGAAGGAAGTAGCAGAGATTGTTAGTGCCTCTGGTTCCTCTATGCAGCTAATTTACAGTAGTTAGATTGCTTTGCCAATTAGAACGTACAAAACACCCAGTATGTAACATGCAAATTAAACAAAGGTTTTGAAGAAAAGGGATGTGTGAGGCATTACATTTTGGCCAAAACGACTACAGTAGCAAATGTTACAAGCTCTCTAAACATAAAACTACAAGAAACAGCTATACCCGGTGTTGCAAATGTAAGATAAAGACTAATATGAATATGACATATGACCAGTGGTGGGCCATCAGGGCCAGCAAGGCGTTTCTCTTGGCTGCACTGCTTCCAGAACATGTATGTGGATGTTATGTCCAATCAGATTTCAGCCTCTATTTGCTGCTATGTAAATCTAATCTGCCCAGGGCCCATAGTCTCCTTAAGAAATAGCTCAGTTTCTTTAACCAATCAGATTTCCCATTTGCCTCACAGGGCCAGCTAACTGGCCCAGAATAGTGTCTGCATTTTTCCATCCTTTGACTGGTTAATCAGTGGGAAACGGTTACAGCCAAGTTTGACTGGCAAAACAAGTCTGTAGCACTCTGCACACATTAATACATGTAAGTAAGAATTTAGTATGCTTATGGAGGAAGATAAATTGATTTGGTACATGTTTTTTTGGACATATTTAAAAATCCATTTTCAAGAAAAGCTAGACATCATGAGGAGAGGTCAGCCAACCCCAAAGTTAGCTAGCTGGTCTCATCCCTGAAAGGGTTTGTTCGCTACTTTCAGACCAGTGAATACGAGCAGTACCACTGGCTTACAGCTTTTGAGGAGCGGTGCAAATTATGAGTATGCATCTTTGGTGAGTAGGTTGTATTTTATTTACATTTTACAGTTAAAGTTTTTGTCATGTTATTAGACAAATATTGATTCTGAAGTGCTCCAAATGATGTAGGTGCACAGTCGCGATGGTAGTGTAGAGGTTTGAAGTCTTAACTGGGTTTCTTGCTTTAGTAAAATAGTATTCACCCTCCATATGTGAAAAGCCTCTCTCTCTGTAATGCCATGCGTTGTTATATTGTGTTTTTGTATAGTATTAATGGTTTCTATAATTGCGACGTGATAGTGGTGGTATTAAGAGGTGGATTAAGTTGGGTAAGTCCCCACTGAAGGCCCATATGCTAATATGAAACAAGGTGGTATAAAAAAGTTTCGACACTAATGGTGCTAACTGGTGCTATTCTGACCACGTGTGTTACCACGTCTGCGATTTAATCATAGACAGAAAGACGATGAGAGATCACGAACACCTTCAACAAGCTCAACCACCGAAAAAGTCGAAAACATTCGGGAACTTGTGCATGATGATTGTCTGAGAACAATCCACATGATCTCACTTTCACACCCACCGTAATTGGCAGGTTTGGCTCTTGCAAACTTTGCCTTGGATGAAGATCCAACTTAAAGGTAGCTGTTTTGACACCATTGTGGAGACCTGGTAAGGAGAAGGTGCTTGACACACTTCGAAAAGAAGACTTCCAGGACATGTTCCAGAAGTGGCAGAAATGCTGGGAGCACTGTATTGCTGTGCAAGGGACTATTTTTAAAGGTGATAGAGTGTAAATGTAGATAAATAAAGTACTTTCTTGTAAACAAGTCTCGAAACCTCGATACCACCTTGTAAATCTCACCACAAAGTTTAATATTTAAACTGAAAGATGAATAAATAAGCTGTTCAGCATGATTAATTTCTATAATGCTAACTGACTTTGCTATGGATTTGTTTATGACTAGCATAGTTTAATTAAACTGTCGTTTATCCACGGACATAAAAGAGATACATAAAGAAGAAGTTATAATGGAATACAGTGTGCCAGTTCTTTGAAAGTTGTGAACAAAAGTACACAGTTCTACCACCTCTTCATAGTTATTTTCGGTTTTATCATCTTTAATTGCTGTGCTGTATGGAAATTGCTGGTAGAGCTCTATAGAATACTTATCTATGCGGTATATTTTAAGGGTCCAGCATGTGGAAGTCTCTCTGTCTGTCTCTCTCTCTCTCCTACTCTCTCCAGAGATAAAGCAGTTATTCTTCAGTTTCCCCTTAAGCCTGCCCAGAGCAGGAAGTCACTGGATCCATCAGGCAAACTTTAATTACTGTTGCCGTGCCACCCAGTTCCCATTAGAATACCGGCAAAATAATTACCACTTCCATCACAGTCACCACCAGTCCTTCCAGCCCATCACATTAAAGACATACCTGCCACTCCACCATCCTAATAAGCCAACCAATCGCTAGCCCACTTTCTAGCCAAGGGGTTGATGGGTAGGGGGATGGGGGAGCAGTACCAGAGTTGCTCTGGTACTCCTAGGACACAAAGCTCATGTAATTCAATTTGGCGCTCTATTGTTTTTGTGATCGCAATCATGTATATGTAGCCCTGGTCTTTTTTTTTTTTTTTCATGTCTGCACATGCCCTTTGTTTTCTAAGTGGCTGCAATCATATTGGGGCTCTTCTTCCAAGACACTATTGTTATTTAATAACCTCATGATGGATGGCAAACATTAGCATGGATTCTTGCCCTTCCGTTTAGTATGGACATAAGGCATGAGAATGGTAATGGGGACACAATCAGGGATATTCAATTTCTTAGACGCTACACCGCCTACCTCCTTAGCAGATTGTACCAGAAACAGCTCATCTCTATTGTTTAGCAGCTCAGCTGTAGTGGCTCAGAACGAGAAGCCAGCATCTCCAGAGACTCCATCTTTAATGTGAGCAACAGTCGACCACTTGTTCCTGCCATAATCCAGCTTTGGCTGAGCCCATTTTACTCTTATTGTTTTCGGCCCCCTCAGCCCAGTGCCTGTCAAGTTTATTGGGTCTCATCGATTGAATCCTGCAGATTACTGGGAGACACAATTCCACTGCACACTTGAGAGGAATTACAGGGTGAGAAGCATGCGGGTTGGGGATTCTGCCAGCTACTCGGATTCAGTGGGATTTGCTAATCCCTTTAAATCAGCACTGTTAATCCCACTCCCATTCTCTCCCAACCACTAGCAAACACCCCCCCACCACGTCCCCACACTTCTCCTAGCTCGCACATACACACACACACACACACACGTTTGTTTTTCCATCCTTAAAAAGACCTTCCATTGGCATAGTTATTAACACAGACTAATAAGTACTATCCCTACATCTAAGTCTAACCCATATCGTACCTTCATTAACCAAGAGAAAACCTTTCTGACACTGTTCAATTTGTTTAATATAAAATAAATATCCAATGTCCTCACATTTGGTCCTGCCATCACATGGAACAAAAAACACTCACACACTCATATGCACACACACAAACACACATCCCTTCCCAGTGGTTGTCTAAGTGCAGCATTATTCGCTTCCCTAATTACCTCGTTTTGGCGTCTTCCATTAGCGATACTGTGGGGAACCACTGGTGAACCTCACAGGCAAATGCTGACAGCAAGGAAGCATATCAGAATGCACTTGGGCCTATCAATGCATGCGTGCTGTGAAACCAGTGGAAAAAAAAAAGCCACAACACAGAGTACAAAGCACAAAATGAAAGTGTCAGATTCATTTTGCTGTTTTATATGCGATAGTACTGTAGCAGTTCTCCTGGCCCTCAACTGATGCATTTCTTACATCTCTTCAATCTATTAGATTGAAATCAGGTGTAGAGCTTTATGCCATAATATTTAATAAAATAGCATTAGATTGTATCACGTTTAGAACAGTTGTACTTACACAATATAAAATATATGCCATATAATACAGAACATAAAAGATTTTTTTTCTCCTCCCTATACTACAGTTTGGTGACATGAATAAACCAAGTGAACAAATTATTTTATTGCATTTTGCATTATTTGGAGGATGTGAATCATAATCAGTGATTTAGTTACTTAACAAAGCTGTTTTGTTTAAAAGTTATTTAAAACATCCTGTAACCATAGTGGATATGTTACATTTACGGCATTTGACCTTATCTAGAGTGAATAACATTTATCTAATTCATAAAACTGAGCAGCTTTTGGGTTAAGGGCCTTGTTTAGGGGCCCAGGAGTGGCTGATTGGTTTGACTGGGATTTGAACTCACAACCTCAAGTCCAATGCCTTGACCACTAAGCTACCACCTCCCCATCACCAGCTTGAAGTTCTTTGTTAGGAGACGTTTATACAAATGTCTTCAAAATGGAAGATTATGGGCTTTGCACTTTCTTAGAAACATGATACTTATTCCGTTAAAAAGAGAGAGGAATGTGATCCTGGCGATGGTGTAAAATTAGGCTTTTACATGGCATTACATATAACTAAGACCAAAAAACAAAAACAGAACATGTTGTTTATTAATAAATACAAATTTGGAAAAAATTTGGCTTCCGAACAGCAAATTATCATATTTTATTATTCATCTAAAAGGTGCAAATGATACCATTGAGTACCTGCTTTCTCCTTTTACCTCAGATAAAATTGTGTACTATTTATCTAAAATCTCTCTGTTCATAATTAAGAAAAATCTATCACAAAGTAAACGTGAAATCGAAATGACGACCAAACCTATGCATCATGCTGTTCTCATTTCCTTATTAAATATGCTACACATGAATATCCAGAGTGTGAACGTGGTGCCCCAGTGCATGACAGTATGTGAAAGAGAGTGGAGCAACAGTGTGTGACAGCAGAGATGATGAATCCTGCTTTGTGCCCCCACTATCTTCCCCTGACCCTATGATGGCTGTTTAAATATCCTCACAGACACCTGATGGAAAGACTGGTGTATCCTACATGATCAATGCTTGTGTGTGCCAAAACAGATGCACATACGTGTGTGTGGGTGTATGTGGGGAGGGATGGTTATATTTATGGCCCCTGAAGTGTTAAGAGGAAGGGAGGCACTCATCAGCCAAGCTCGACGTAATGCTCACTGAGATGGATAGCCCTATCTTCATTCTCCACCCAAAAGGAAAGGTCACCACGGAGCAGTAAGCCTCATTTATGAGCAGATACATAAAAAGAAATTCACTACTGACTTTACCTTGCCTACTAAAACTGGTACACAAACATGCTTTATATCTACATATACTTTGCTAAGTAGATGGAATTAAATCAGAAGACCACAAGCACACACAGTTTTAAAAGGATGTGAGATCTTAATATAATTCTGATCCCTACACTGGGCATACAGAGATCTGCACATTAACATTTACGCCATTTGGCGGACGCCCTCATCCAGAGCGATTTACAATTGAAGGTTAAGGGCCTTGCTCAAGGGCCCAGCAGTGGCAGCTTGGTGGCTCTGGGATTCGATCTTTTAAACTACAAAGTCCAATGCCTTAACCGCTGAGCTATCACCTTCATAGCTTACAGAAAGAAACATCTCCAGAATTGAACCACTAATGCATTCTTAAGGCTACAGCAATTTGTTAAAGGTAAAAATAAAGGCTCTGATTGACAAAGAGACAAGGTGGTCTGCGCCGTTTACCTGGTAATGGGATCTTTTGGCCCAGCAGGCCGGCTGAATAGAGCGACTCCTTGCTCATTATGTTACTGATAAACTGTGTACATGGTCACGGATCATTAGTTCAGCAGGGCTGCCTTGCTTGCTGTGGCAGGAAGAGAAACTGTCCTCATCTCCACATAGCCTCACATCAAATGCAACCATAGACAATTGTCTCAGGACCTAGAATAAGGTGCTGATCTGATATCATTGGTTGGTATTTGGATCCTGAGGAATTCATAAAAAAATTATATGCAAGTATTTACCATAAATAAATAACTTGCTTGGTGCTGATGAATATAAACTCCTTGTCGTGCAATATATCTGTGTGAAACAGTGACTCTTAATGAGAAAAATAATCTAACAGATGGCACACGTACAGCCTCAGAAGAGGGATTCCTCAAGAGTTGTTTGGATAGTTAGTGCTTCCCCAGAGGCACAGACCAAACAACTATTTAGGGTGCTATATAGTGTTTAAAGAGTCTGATAAAAATGCAGCAACTGTGTATATTTATCACAGTTCGATACAAAGTCTGAGCTGACTGTGCCTCGAATAGCTCTGACTTTATAGACCCTGTGGCCATGTCAACATCACACCATTCCCCTGTCTGCTGTTCTCCTTTTTGCATTTCTCTGCTCCTTATGGAGATTTTAGACTTCTGTTCAATGAGGCAATCAATAGTGTTGCTGTAGCACAAACAAACAAGTGACTTTAACTTTAAAAGATTGACACTGGTCTTTTGAAATATGAATATGCAGCTCTTTTTCCTGTACTTCAGGCAGGACTACTGTTAAAAACTAATCCAATCTCTTTCAAACATCATGCTCCTGGCAGTAATATATAAAGGTTTTACACAACCTTGTCCTGGATCTAATGTGCTCGATTCTAAGAAACAGTTATATATTCCTAAGTGTTGCATTACAATTTGTTTTGTAAAGACTAACTTCAGTTTTTAATGTAACCCTTCTTTATTAATTATAAAAAAAAATGTGTTTGTTCAATAAATAAATTAACAACACTTATTCAGTGAACAAGTAATAAATGTGCTTTTTGAATGAAAAATAAATATATGTAATAAATAATGTGCTTGTTCAATACATGAAAATTGCAAGATTTATACAATGAATGGACTGTCTGTGATTTCAAAGTATTGTTCTTCAGTTCTCAATATCTAAGGCTAATATCAAGGCATTCGTGTGCAGAATGACATAAGCAGAGATTAGAAATTTAACAGGAAATTTAATGCAATTCCTAATTAAAAACTAATTGCTCCTAAATTGTTCTAGAGTAAAAGCATTGTTTTAAAAAGTGTTTAACCAGAATCCATTTCAGCATAAATTCAAGAAAGCTTTATAGCTTTATAGCTTAAACCTAGACATTTTTAATATCATAAAACATTTCAGCAGCTGGACTACAGAAAGATGTGCTGTTAGATAACTTCTATAGCTGGGTTTGTATATAGAAGGAGCAATGGCATGAAAATTCGTTCTACGAGCAATGAATCACACTGCAGAGTAAAAGGAAGGTGTGAAAATGTTTAAAATAAACCCTTTATAGGTAAAGTATCTTAGTAAGCATGAAACACTTGTGCAGGAATGTGGAAATATTGTTTTTGTAAAGAAGGAACCGAAATGAAAAATACAGAAAAAATACATCAATTCTAATCCATGGACATGAGGATTTCCTATAAGCGGTGTGTAATATCTGAGATACACTGAATGAATTAGAGTTGTCATCTGTTAGGTGTGATATTGCAGTTTCAGCAACTGAAGCTGTACTGAGAACAGCTGCCTGACAGGTCACATGTTCGTAATGACTAAGCGTTTGACAAAATAATCAGATACATTGACTTTGTTTGGCTTCACTACCTAGGCTGTAGCTGTTTTTATTTACTTTTCAGTGAAGTGTGTTTCTAGGGGAAGTAGGAAGTAAAAAAGTAAGTCTGCGTCTGCGTCTGCTATCAGGCCAAAAAAGACGTAAAATACAGATCATGTTATTTCAGTCCTGATTACAATCAATGTCCTCATTGTGAATGTAAATGCAGGTAGTGAATAAAAGCTTACCACTTTTTGGAGAAAATATTTGAGAACATTTAAGTCACATTAATAAGATGGAGCACTGAAATTTTATGGTAAGCCTGAATATTACAGATTGCAAGGATATTTCGTGTCTAATCGCATCGGAATAAATGAAGCACGTAAAAAAAAAGGAGATCGCTGTTAATCAGATTAAAGTTTATCGCAACACGGCGTTCCTGTTTGAATTAAAAGTTTCAACGAAATAGTAGAAAAAAAAAAGAAGAAAAACTAGAAAGCCCTTGTCACGCAGACCTCACAGCACTGTGAAATTCATTTCTTTGCATATCAGATAGCGCAGGGTCAGAGCACAGGGTTAGCCATGATACAGAGCCAGAGAAGATCAAGGGACCTGCACAAAGGCCCAGCTGTGCCACCTTGGGCTTCATCCTACAACCCTGTAAACCGTGTGACAGAGTGTCAAAGTGGAACCTCAAATGTAAGCACAGATATAAAATTGTACAGCTCTGTGACCTAAAACACAGCTCTCTGACCTTAAAATGGAAAGGTATGACAGGTATGTACTCCAGAAGCACTAAGAACAGGTCTCCCTTCGACTGAACAACCTAAACACACAGACACACTTCTTTACAGCAGTGCTGGTGCTTTTTTAGCCTGGTTTTTTTTTTTCATAGGGCCATGCCAGCCCTGATAAAACTCTCCAAAAAAATAATTGCTGCAAATTACCAATGCCACAGAGTGCTCTTCATTTAAACCTGGAGCACAAAGGGGGGAAGTCCAGAGTGACTACATCAGGCGCACAGACCCAGAAAGCAGCTGTAAAGCCACTACACCACTAC